>NC_041394.2:155142784-155192784 GCF_900747795.2 Erpetoichthys calabaricus | reverse complement strand
ACACAGGTAGCATTCCAATCAAAGTACCAACATTCTGGAATATTAAGACATCTCAAAACATAAGCAGCACTTAGCAATCCACCCTCTAATTAGTTTAGAGAGCCATATAAACCAGAAATCTGTTCCGAGATATGGCAATCCGTCAGATGTATTAAATACATCAAAAGAATACATGAAGTAGATGTCAGGCGGGCTTTTTTAGAACTTCATTAACAGTCTTTCTAAATTCTGAAGAAACTTCATACCATTCTTCATTAGGAAAAAGATTCTCCACTCAATACATGACATCACTTGGCCATTGAAGTAAAAAGATCAGGATAGGATTTTTCTAGTTAAGCATAGTAAGTTGAGGAGTGAGTAGTAAAGAAGATCAAAGTAGATGCATCTTTTAATCCTCACCTATTTTAATTTCTAAAAAAAAAAAAAAAAAAAAAAATTGGATGAGAAGTAATTGCCAGTTCAACACTTTCCTAGTGTTGAATAATCCCAAAATGTATGACCTAAGTAGACTGGTGCATGATGCACTGTTTGGAGTTAGAATTCTTTTCCTGATACATTTTAGTTAATTTTAATATTGATATATGTGCATGATACAGTTTTAAGATGACTCAACACCAGGCTTCTTACAGAATGAAGAAAAGTCTATGTTACAAATAAGTGAATTCCATTGCTTGAAAAAGAATGTATCTTGTCAGTGGAGGAATTCCATAACTTATATGAGATTTTGATTTAAATGTCCCTTTTCTGATCATTGCCAAAGGTTGTCTTGAAATTGGCTGGCAATTTCCTAGAAATGGTATGAGTGCCTCCACGATTAGTAGAAAAATTATTTTAGAGAAGTCAGACAAGTTCCTTTTGACAGATTTTGTAACTTGTACATAAAAAGCTAAAGTGTTCACTGATATGACTTATCAAAGGGTGCAAACATGTTGTCAATATAGAGTCTCCAAAGGTCCTAACGACTTTCAGGACTTGCTGAACGCATTAATGATGGCAGGGCATGGTAGTGGGGAATATAGAATTTTGGTAATGAGAAGCTTTATTCTTCCTGTCTCAAAGCAAAGAATATTCATCAGTCATTATTTTTAAAGTGTTTATTAAATATCTCAATGTGAATTCAGGAAGAAAAAAAGTGCTTTTGCATTTTAGTTTGCTGTGGTCTGATTTTGCTTTTGTGAGTGGTTTCACTTACATCTCTCTCTATGTAAAATCCAATGTCTGTCTGTCCGAGAACTACTTAATGGATTTAGATCTGATTTTTTTCTATAATTTGCTTGAACAATCCAGGTGATTTTGCGACTTGTCTCATTGCGCTAAGTATCATAGTTCACTGGCGACAGTGATTTATTAGCGAGAATCAAGAGAGAGGCAGCAGGCCGAGGGGAGGGGGACACGTGACGTCAGGAGTGGGGAGTCAGGCAGGGCCATCCTCACATGTGTGCCAGCCTCCGATGTACCTTTCACCACGTTTTGGATTTGTTAGCGATACGTGGTTGTTTATTGATTTTTAAAGTTTGTTCTGTTTCACCACTACATGGGTAGAGACACCGAGGACATCTAGTAGTAAATAAATCACTCATGGAGATTTTTCTGCTCATATTTGAAACAAAATTCCTTATTTTGAATGGTGTATCATAGCTATTAACTATCCATCCATCCATTATCCAACCCGCTATATCCTAACTACAGGGTCACGGAGGTCTGCTGGAGCCAATCCCAGCCAATACAGGTTGCAAGGCAGGAACAAATCCCGGGCAGGGCACCAGCCCCCCACAGGACACACACACACACACACACACACACACACACACACACACACACACCCACACACCAAGCACACACTAGGGACAATTTAGGATCGCCAATGCATCTAACCTGCATGTCTTTAGACTGTGGGAGGAAACCGGAGCACCCGGAAGAAACCCACGCAGACACGGGGAGAACATGCAAACTCCACACAATGAGGACCCGGGAAGTGAACACGGGTCTCCTAACTGCGAGGCAGCAGCGCTACCCACTGTGCCACCGTGCCGCCCAGCTATTAACTATTAACTATTTTTCCTCGATGGAAAATATTATAAATTATTAAATCTTGTAAATACCAATTTATTGTTACTGGATTTCAAACTGTGCACTTTGTTTTTTAGAGCATTTTTAAAGCATTATGTCCCACTAATGGAAATTGTCACTGCCTATTAAATACGTTAATACTAGTGGAATGAAGATTGTGTGGCATTAATTTGTATGCAAATTAATATTTTCATGCAGCCATATGTTAAGTGGAGTGGTATTTATAAATGTATTAGGTCTTTTACCTGGATTTGCCTGGGAAATTTCGTAAGACAATGGATTCAGTTATAGTGATGTCAGTTAAACTGATGTATCAGAACTACCATGTATCTAATTAAGTGCTTTTCTGTATGCAATATTTTATATTTATTTTACATGGGTCTAATGTTATTACCTTACTGGAGCTACTTACTCTGGAATATGGTAGATACAATTGGGCATGAGTGAAACATTCCTTCCTTAGATAAATGTGTGCTTTTCCTGGTTGAACTTGGCTTTTCTCAGTGGAAACTGCAAAACACAATTTTATAGGAAACTGTATTGTTTGGAATTTAAACAGGTAATTAGTTGGAACAAGGGGCATTTGGGTATAAATATAGTTTCAATTTGTATCCCAACATATAAAAATGGTAGTATTAATTACATTTGAATGTAATGCTTTTGACCTATAATCTTGTACTGTTAGAAAGTTTTGAAGGGTTTTGATCAAAAGCATGATTTACTTTTAACTTATTACATACTACTGTACATTACTGTGGTGCATGCAATGAGTAGATTGTTTTAAGCACTGTACAGAAAAAATAAATAATGTGGTGAGCCATGTATAATGTCCACCTCCTCTATGTTCTGTCCAAGAGGAACCCGTTTACTAAACTGTGCAAGCATTTAAATTTAGCAGGGCATGGCTTCACTCCTGGCTTGTGCTGTTCACAAGGCTTGAAGTGGACTGGTATGCTGTTTCTGCGTTGTGAACTGGAGCGTAGAAGCACATTGCAGTCTGACCTCCAAGGGAATACCACAGTTCTCAGCAGAATTGCATGCATTTCCCCACCAAGGGCCACCCCATTTTTTCAAATAATATATACTGTAAGCAAAATCAACAATCCATGGGGGACAAAAATAGTTCTCAAGGGCGCAACTTCGTAAGCATGTCTTCTTTAAGCTTTATGGAACTTCTGGTTCAGCCTTCAAATAAATTTGACAGTATCTAAAATGTCTCAATGAATTTACCAATTAGTGATCCTAGGGAAAAATGGGAAAGGGATCTCTAGATTAAAATTCCTGAAATGAAATGGAAATTAACTGTTTATTGTAATATTAAATGTATTCCATACTTTAATAAAAAAAAAATTGTCACTGATAGCATATATTGTATCTCATTAAATTTGTGAGCATTGTCAAAACAGTCTTAAAATATGACATTGTTCAAATATATGTTTTGTGAACATTGATTGCCTTATTTGGTGGACTACCAGATCGGTTTAAAGTGCATTATGAGAAATCGGTTCTAATATTCTACACTACATTGTTAGCACATGGACTTACTTAGCTAACTGTCATTTTCTAATCCATTTGTCCTTAACAGGGTTGTGGGGGGGTGCCAGAGGTTATCCCAGATAGCATAGGGCAAAAGGCCATCGCAGGGCGAACACGCACAGCCACACAAACCACACACTAGGGCCAATTTAGTATCGACATTCCACCTAACCAGTATATCTTTGGACTGTTTGGGGGAACCCATGCAGACATGGGAAGAATATACAAACTCCATGCAGGGAGAACCCACTATGCAAACTGAAAGAATTACAATCCACTTTCTAGAACTTAGTGGGAAAGCAATGTACTATGTTATATCATATTTCAAAAAATCTAATTCTGTTTAAGAGGATCCGTTCAAAGCTTTTTCAAAATGTGTCCAGAACACATGAATGGTAATTCGAAAATATGTATGACGGGCCAATGGTTAACTTTCTCACTCTACTTGCTGTTTTAACATACCTCATATAAAGAACTGTTCTATTGATGTAGTTCTCTGTTAATGGTTTTTTTTATTTCCTTTTGAGTGGGAGATGAATGCAGAGTTCTGTTTTTGGAATGATTTTAAACCACACCATTATATCATTTGTGTTTATTTTATTTGTTTAATTGAGTTTTATTTTCTTATTTTATTCTAACTATCATCTCCCTTAGGTCCCATTGGCTTATTTCCCAATAGTAATTTACTATATTGGTCTAGGCACAAAATATTTTCTAAACTGAGAACGAATTGTACAAGACCTGATTTAGCAGTGTTTCCACTCAAATATAAAGAGCTCTGTATTTTGTGGCATGATGTCTTCTGTCTATGTTGTGATATTTCTTGATTCTGGTCATTTTTGTATTTGACTGATGGAAAGTTCACAATTTTCATCTTCATAGGAAATAAAGGCTAATACACTATGCTAGTTAACTTTCAAGTATTTTGAATATTTATTCATTGTTTGAAAAGCAGGATAAAACAATTCCATCAATGGAAGGATTAAGACAATCCTAACATGTATTTGTAGGAATCTTAGTAGGTACTGCCAATAAGTAATTATGATAGTTTTTAAATGAATTCATGGTAGAAAGATTGTAAAATGGTCTTCACCTTCTTATTCATTTCTCTTTGTGAACTGAAGTCCAAACTGACCTGTGATCTAAAAGCTGAGATGAACAGTAAAATCAATTAACTGTTAAATCCTTTTTATGTAAACATATTCCTCTAAATTTGTGTTTAGTTAATTTTACTTATTTTTTAAGCTTCCTAATAGTGATATTATAGACAAATAGTAACGTAAATCATACTAAAGCCAATTCACAAATGAACAATGTAATTACTATCAAAATCAGTGTCTGGTTCAATTACATTTGGCCATTTTGACACTTGCTTGCAGTCTTTGATGTACTATTACGCATTGACAGGATTAAGGTAGCGTATGATTTTTTTCGGAGTAGGAAAATGATATGACATTAGGTTTATTGGCTGAAGTATTGTTGTGTCCAGTACTCACTCTTGAGTCTCATTTACAAGGTTAGCAACAGCATTAAGTGCCATTTTAGAATGTTAAGAATCAAAAGAGGTGACTAAAATTTTCACAAACAATATGAGCATCCTTGACACAATCTCTAACAAGAGTTTGTAATTCTTAACTGATAATCTTTCCCCCTTGATTTAAATGCTTAGTCTCATCTTGGCAAGCAATACATTGTAAATTTTGTTTTTCCTGTACAGTGTTAGTTCTGAGGTGTTGGCTTTTAGTTTAGGAAGAGAAGTATTAGTGTGGGTTGTGAAAAGAAACCATGTGTACAGTAGAAACAGCATGTTTAACTCTCACATTACAAGTTTACTTAGTGCAAACTCTGTGTAAATAAGCACCAAGAAAGCTGTCAAATCATTGGCAAAGTAATTAACTGAAAATTAAATGAACTTAAAATAAACTTAAAAAAAAAAAAATTGCACTCTTTACATCTGTTCTGTCGTATGTTGACACACACTTGCCTTCCCAGATATGCTGTCGGCAGCCTACCGTGAAACTGTAGCCTCTAGATTCTAACTGCCCTTTAAATCAGCCTCCTTTTCAGCAGTTTGAAATAAAGTAGAAAGTCCTTTTTCTGTAGGTGCAGGAAAAGGCTGTAAGCAGAGCACTTCCTGGTAATGTCACCTGGGCACTGTCTCTCGCTCAGCCCACACTGTACTGGGATGCTCCATACTGACACCACAATGTCACATAAACTGCTTCATCAACACACAATATATTTAACTTAAAAGTGTGAATTAACTGTGAAGGTTAAAGGGAGTTGCTCAAAAAGTGTCTGGTTGTAGTTAGCATGAAACAATGACTGAAAAGAATAGTATTTAATTGGGTAATGGAGAACTGGTCTCCAGCTCCAGCCCTGGAGCACTACTGCAGCAGCTGAGTTTCTTTTTTAAAACTTTTCTTAATTAGTGACCAGTTTTTTCTGCTTATTAACTCTATTGTCTTAATTTTGATTTGACTTCTGATTTAAGACTTAAGACACATTATAATAATAATGAGTCATAATAAGCAGCCAGACAATAATGAGATACAAAACATAGCCAACAAATAACAAGTAACCTGTGTCCACCATACACTATTTGAAAATAAAGAAAGGTGAAGGTCTTAGTAATGATGATCCGCTCAGGTCCACAAAATATTTTGACAGTGTTTTTAGAAAAAAGAAAATCAACAATTTTGGAAATGTCTGGTGTAGAATGAGAGTATCAGCAAGCCATTGAATTAAATAACATGTTTAATTAACAAGAATGGCTTTTAATTCAGAAACTGGCTGGAGTACAACTGGTTAGAGTCTGAAGCCTCAACTTAGCTGGTTACCTGTTGACTCATTTCACATCTCATTTTTGTTTGACAGTCATTTAAGGAAAAAAGAAGGTATTCAGAGGACCAAATCTTCAAACAGTATGGCAATTAAAATGAAGGGAAAAGAAAATAGTTAGCGACAAAAATTGGTCTCTAATTAAGAAATGGGTCTGAATAAAATCCTGTAGCTATGGTAACACTCCAAGGATGGAGTTGAAAACCCATGTCCCATATAGTATCATGAAGAACTTTTTACTGCACTTGTGGCCTCAAGTATTAAAAATATAAGTGAGAACAGTTTTAAGTAAATGTCACTTAAAGCGCCGTTTTCATTAAGTAAAAAGTTTGTTTTGGCTAAAATATAAAAGCACAAAAAAGGAAAGCGTCTCACATGTCAAACAAGACTAAAGCAAAATGGATGGCAAGCAGAACATTGATTCTATAGTGACTTTATGCTTTTTTTCATTTTCTTGTTTTGGCTGCTCCCATTAGGGGCCACTATAGCGAATAGTCTTTCCATATCTTCCTGTCATCTGCATCTAGCTCAGTTTCACCCACCACTTTGTCTCCCAACTGTCCAAACCTGAGCTGACCCTCTAATTTACTTATTTCTAATTCTGTCCATCCTTTTCACACCCAGTGCAACTCTTAACATCTTTAACTCTGCCTCTTCCAGCTCTGTCTCCTGTTTTTTGGGCAGTGCCACCGTCTCCAACCGATATGACATAGCTGGTCTCACTACCATCTTATAGACCTTCCCTTTCACTCTTGCTGGTACTCATCTGTCACAAATCACACCTGACACTCTTCTCCACCCACTCCACTCTGCCTGCTCTCTCTTTTTCACATCTCTCCCACACTCCCTGTTACTCTGTACTGTTGATCCCAAGTATTTAAACTCCTCCACCTTTGCCAACTCTACTACATAAATCCTCACCATTCCTCTAAACTCCCTGTCATTCACACATGTATTCAGTTTTGTTCCTACTGACCTGCATTCCTTTCCTCTGTAGAGCATATCTCTACCTCTCCAGTGTCTTCTCAACCTGCTCTCTACTCTCACAACAGATCACAATGTCATCCGCAAACGTCATAGACCATGGGGACTCCTGTCTCATCTCCTCTATGAACCTGTCCATCACCAATGCAAATAAGAAAGGCCTTGGAGCTGATCCCTGATGTAATCCCACCTTCGCTTTGAATGCAGTCGTCACTCCTACTGCAGACCTCACCACTGTAACACTTCCCTCGTACATATCTTGTACCACTCTTATGTACTTCTTTGCCACTCCCAACTTCCTCATACAGTACCAGAACTCATCTCTAGGCACCCTGTCATATGCTTTCACTAAATCCACAAAGACACAATGCAACTCCTTCTGGCCTTCTCTATACTTCTCCATCTACACCCTCAGAGCAAGCATTGCAACTGTGGTGCTCTTTCCCGGCATGAAACCATACTGCTGCTCACTAATCATTAGCTCCCTTATTAAACTAGCTTCCATTACTCTTTCCCATAACTTCATGCTGTGGCACATCACTTTTATTGCTTTGTAGTTACTACAGCTCTGCACATCTCCCTTATTCTTAAAAATTGGTACCAGTACACTTCTCACGTTCCAAGATTGCATTAATTAATCTGCCATCCCTCCTAAGCACCTCCATGCTTCTACAGGTATGTCTACTGTACTTCCTCCTTGAAAATAAGCTGCACTTCTTGGTTCACTATCTCCACATCCTCCAGCCTTCTCTCTCTCTCTCATTTTTGTCATTTATCAACCTCTCAAAATACTCTTTTCATCTGCTCAACACACTCTCCTCGCTTGTAAGTACATTTACATCTTTATCCTTTATCACCCTAACCTGCTGTACATCTTTCCCAGCTCGGCCCCTCTGTCTAGATAATCAGTATAGGTCCTTTTCTTCCTCCTTAGTGTTCAAGCTCTCGTGCAACTCATCTTATGCCCTATCTTTATCCTTCACCACCTCTTTCTTCACCTTACTCCTTATCTCCTTGTACTTCTGCCTACTTTCTGCATTTCTCTGACTATCCCACTTCTTCTTCAACAACCTCTTCCTCTGTATATTCTCCTGTACTTCCCCATTCCATCACCAGGTTTCCTTCTTCTTGTTCCAATTTCCAGATGTCACACTAAACACCCTTCTGACTGTCACCCTTACTACTTCTGCTATAGCCACCCAGCTTTTTGGTAACTCTTCACTGCCACCCAGTGGCGGTCTTACTTCCCCCCTGAACTCAACGTTGCAGTCTTCCTTTTTCAGCTTTCACCATTTAGTCCTTGGCTCTGCCCTCACTCTCGTTAACTTCTTGATTTCCAGCATCATCCTACAGACCACCATCCTATATTGCATCCTAGCTTTCCCCTGCCACCACTTTGCAGTCTCCAGTCTACTTCAGCCCGAGCCCCCTGCATAGGATATAATATACTTGTGTGCATCTTCCTCTACTCTTGTACATCACCCTGCATTCCTCCCTCTTCTTAAAATACATATTCCCCAAAGACATGTACGTCCTTTTCACAAAATCTATTACCATCTGACCTTCTGCATTCTTCTCTTTAACACCATACCTACTCATCACCACCTCATCTCCTCTGTTCCTTTCACAAACATGTCCATTGAAATGTTCTCTAATCACCACTCTCTCTCTCCCTTGGGTACACTCTACACCAGGCATGTCAAACTCACTACCATTGGTGGACCGCTTCGACTGCCATACGTGTGTCAGCGGGCCGCACTGTAACAAATACTATTATACTATTATACAAAGTTACTGTAGCTTTCTTTCCAATACTGAAAACTTTAAAAAATGTAACGCTTAAAGTTTAAAGAAAAGCGATTTATTTCCATACAGTCTCCATACAACAGTGTAGAATTAGAGTCTTAGCCTCTTAGCTAGGTCCTTATTATATTATACTCATTATATTATATTCATTGCTTATATAGGAGCCTTACAGTGTGAGATTTATTTCTTTTGTCCCAACACTTGGCATCTCTTGTTAGTAACCAGTTCGTCAATATCAGGCTTGAAATCTTGTGCAGCTGCAACTTTTATGAGGGATGAAAGGTGCTCAACGGTAAGTCTTGAGCGATGTGGGGTTTTGGTAGCTTTCATTAACGAAAACAATTGCTCACAAAGGTAAGTACTTCCGAACATTGACAGTACTCTCGATGCCAACTTACGGATCTGCACATACGAGGGTGGCAGGTAAGCATACAAGCCTGGCACACCAACTTCGTTGTATTTTGCCTTCAGAATAGAATCTGACTGCACTTCAATCAGTTCCATTTGGATATTCTCAGGCGCATTCTCAACGTTGTAAGAGAACAGTGCAATGCCCTGTTTGTGTGAACTGAAATCACGAAAATGCTCACTGAATTCATTGCTCAGTAATTCAAGTTGGAAAACAAATCCTTCAAAAATCAAATTTTACTTTACTAAGTTTACTTCAAAGTTTATATTGTAAAATAAGCCGATATGCAAAAAGCCACCTGACCTACAATAATTTTACAAACTCAAAATCACAAAAATATGTTAATAAACAACTCACCAACTTCTCGCGTCCACTTCAGATCTTCAGCTGTAGTCTGCACTAACTGTTCATTACAATACTAGCACAAAATTACATGAAACTAGAGCAAAAAAACGTGAAAATATGCGGGCTATTACTACTCGTGATGGTCAGTTCTGCCCAGTGGCCAGTCTCAGCAGCCCAGTCAGTAGTGTAGCCTTAGCAGGGGTGACTCTAGGCTCATGGCGGCCCTAGGCAGAGAAAGAATCGGTGGCCCTCTTCGCCTGGCAATGTCAGTACGGTATCTTATGCACAGCGGATGGCCACATCCGTTGCGGACACTGCATAGCCGCCTCGTGCTCATGACACGCTTCTATATACGCGTGTCCGTAACTTGAAAACCAAGTGGCGGCCCATGATATTCTCATTACGGCAGAACGTTATAATACTACATATAGCTTACTGCTCTGACTCTAGCGACATTTGTAAATACAGCGTACTAATTAAGAAGAAACACAATGTTTTTCGGCCACATTGCCGTCAGCTATGTCGTTATTTTCTCTTTCTGTTTTATATTCAATATATATTGGCGTGGCGGCCCCTGGGATTTGGCGGCACTGTGCAGGTGCACAGTTTGCACATGATTAAGGCCGCCCCTGGTGCCCGCTGCTGCAGCCTAGCACTTCAGTTGTGACACTGCAGCTCATTAACTTTGGTCAAGGCTCATGGCTATACTAGCAGATGACGTTTCCGGTACCGTAATGCCATGGGATAACGCGCTTATGTCACAAGGCAGAAGTAAGAAAAGTCAATAAGTAACACCGAAGATGCAGAATGATTCAATCACAAACGATAGTAATCATTTTGTACAAGTTCAGTGCTAACTAGGATCTGTCATGCGGACCGCACAGATTTCTGTTGCGGGCCGCGTGTTTGACACGCCTGCTCTACACCACTTCATCCAACTCACTTCATAAATCTTGTTTCTCATCCATTGCACACCCGACTTGTGGGGAATATGCACTAACAGCATTCGTCATCACACCTTCAATTTCCAGCTTCATAATTATCACTTTGTCTAACACTCTTTTCACCTCGAAAACACACTTGACACACTGTTCCTTCAGGATAACACCTACCCCATTTCTCCACCCATCCACACCATGGTAGAACAATTTGACCCTGCCTCTGATATACCTTGCCTTACTCCCGTTCCATCTGGTATTTTGCGCGCCGAATATATCAATCTTTTTTCTTTCCATCATATCAACTAACACTCTCCCCTTACCCATCATACTGCCAACATTCAAAGTTCCTACCCTCACTTCCATTCACTTTACCTTCCTTTTCTCCCTCTGCCTTCGGACATGCCTTCCCCTCTTCTTCGGCCAACAGTATCCCAAATTCCGCCAGCACACTGTTGACTAACAGGTACCGGTAGTAGGGCTGGGCGATATGGCTCAAAATTCAAATTGTGATATTTTTGGACCAAAAGTCAATATACGATATGCAACAATATTTTTTTCCTATCTTTTATTACTTAAAAAAGAAGCCACACATTTATATTGCTCTTTAGTTATTTACATGTAATTGCAAACTTACAACTTTACATCATAGGCATAAACCAAAATATACTCATTAATGCAAGAAAGCCAGTTGTCTGAATATTAGGTGACGTAGGAGTAGATGCTTTATCTACTTTACTAGGTTTGCCTAAAAAAAAACTTAAAATAATAATGTTTCAATATGCTCTTTTTAAGCTATGTTTTGTAAACAAATAAAGCGTGGCAAGAACATGCATTCAGGTAACACAATTTCACAAATTTTGTGCAAGAAAGACAAGTCTGTCAACTGCCTCTGGCTTTAAAGATGCCCTGTGGCAGTTCATTATGTGCTAGATGCATATCATTTGCAATGTTGTATGTTACTGCAGCTGTTATTTCCTTCCATTTGGGGCTTGTTTTTTCATACGGTGTGCAACGAGAGAACGTTGCCGCCAGCGTGATTTGTTCTGCGGCAGGGATGTGTTTCGTTGCGTTTTGAGCAGAGTTCTTGCGAAGTTTAATACATTCTTCGTACTCCGTAACGTGTTTTGTTTTCAAATGATTGAAGAGGTTCGAGGTGTTGCCGCTCTTCGTTCCTACTTCTTTCTCTCTTACAAAGTTTACATATAACAGTGTTTTGTTCTGTATCATTTTGTCTAAAGCCAAACCATTTCCAAACAACGGAGGTCACATTTGTACCTTTCAATCACAAACGATAGTAATTTGGCATTAAATCGTCATTGATAGCCATACTCGTTTCTGCCTCCATCTCAGCCATTGTTGTTACTGTTTAAGATTAGCAGGAGGCGGGGTTTAATCGTAATGACTGCATTTAGGATGTGCTCCAATTAGCAGAAATAACGCACTACACACTTGTAGTGTTTAATAAAACATATTACATAATATATCGCGATAGGTTTGTTTTCAAACGATGCATTAAAAAATATTGTTCATATCGTGCCACTCAATATATCGCACAGGCCTAACTGGTAGTGTCCATTGTTAACTTTGGGCTTGACCGATGCGGTATTGTCTGCATATTGATGTGGCAAAATTTTACTTTGGATGCCCTTCCTGATGTAACCCTCCCCATTTATCTAGGCTTGGGATTGACACAAAGAAACACACTGGTTTGTGCATCCCATGTGACTGTGACTTTATGCTCTGGACACAGCAAAATTTTTGGTCATGCCTGAGATGACACACTCTGCTTATTTTTTCAGTTTTTAAGGGTTAACATGCTTGAAATTCATTTGGCTGGATTTAAACTTTGTCTTTGTATTGTTATCTATCATGCTGTGGTTAGGGCTAATAAACCAACAAAAAATGCATGATTATTTGAGTAAGTTCTTATACAGAAATATCCAGTTAGATTTAATGTGATAAAAGCTAGAAGAATGAAAAATGTGATGGTTTTAAGTACAAAATGGTAATAAATGTGTAGTAGTTGGATCACATTATGATTAATGCATCTTTCAGTAAATCTATTGTATCCAGTGTGGTGGGAAGTATCTGCCTCCTACTCTTATTTTACATACTGCCAGGCTACCCCTACAGTTGCTGTGACCTTTATCAGCTTAGACTACTGATCACAAGTGGCATACCATATGTATCGCAACTGTGTAAATATTACTAATAACAATTTAAAACATTTAAGGTCAGCACTGCTTTTCCAGAGAATAGAGTTCAGTTTCTGGCCTAATCACTAGCTGTGTGGATTTTCCACATCTGAACCCACCCCACTGCACCGTTCAGATACTCTGAACTACTCTCATATCCTAAAGATCTTTGTTTGCTTTATTGACATCTCTGATTTGGCATTACATGAGTAAGTTTGTTAATCTGAATAGGCTGGAACCCTCTCTGTGGCTGTTTCCCATCTTGCTCTTAAGTCCACTATGGCAGTAGCTCACTTTAAAATAGGTTTATCAAAAAATTATCTAGGCTAACCCACCACAAGTTGGGGGGTTGTTGATTAGGTATTATTGCATTGAAGGTATTAATTTCAAGGTCATTTTATTAAATGCCATCTTTGGCATTTCTTGTGAAAATGCTGCAAATCAGGGTGTTCCATAGATATATTAATAGCCATTTTACTTTGGGTTAAAAATAAAAAAATATATATTTCTGTGTTACTCTCAGCCCTTTTCACTGAGTTAGTTGTATTATTTTTATTTTATGCTCAAGTTATAATTCAGTCAGTTATTTTTTAACCCACATTGTCACTAACCTTTACAAGTACCATAAATTTCCACCGGATGTTACAGATTCAAATCAAATGTTTGTTTTTATTGTACAAGAGCAGCTCACTACTCAAAATGGTAATTCTGGGAAGCTCCCAGAATCAGTCTTGCGACCTCTTGATTATGAGTCAGCATTTCTTATCACTGCACCACCCAAGCAGTTGTGTTAGTGTCGTACCCTAAGTCGATTGTTTTTTTCTTCGGTTATGTACTTGAATAAAAACGCTCTTGTTTTTGTTATACGTGTACCTTTTGTGTTTATTTGATATTTGGACTTCAGTCTTTACACATTATACACTTCATGTCAAAATTTTGTCATTAGTACTATAACATGAAAAATGTTTCTATGTTAGATATTTGTTCAACATTTCTCGCATTTCCTGTCATCCTCCATTTACATAGATCGCTGTAGACACGGAACGCACATGAAATGCATGTGTTCCAAATAATGATATATTATTTATCTTATACAACTCCATGCACCTCACACCCAGATAAACAAGACTTGAGCTGGGAGAACATTTTGCCAGAGTTGAGCTGTGGCGGTTGGAGGAAGGAATAGCAGACTGCTTGCTGCTTGTGCTGCTTGACACATTTACAAAACAAAAGACGCTGATGGAGAGGCGGAAATGAATTTAAGATGGCCTGAGATTATGAGTTTTTTTGTAGGCTTCAGGGATTCTAGTGTTAAAAAATTCACTGATTTAGCAATTTTCACATCCACTCAATTTAATTCAAGATTGGTGTGCAGTACTAGGTTCAAGGAAGCAACCAACCTTGGAAGGAGTCTGTTTCAGGCTTGCTTTAAACAAAAAAAAAGAGATGAAAGCATAAATTTGGTCATTTTAACGTCTGCTATGTACTAAAACATTACTCGCCAAAGATCCTTGATTTTTGCAAAAAGTGGTAGATGCAATAAAGGAATTATTATTCTCTGACAATTACCAAAAAAAACAGGTATTTAATAGAACCCTTAGGGAATCTGTAATATGCTAACCTGGCAGTTGCTGCATAAATTGATTTTTTTGTTGCAAGATAAAGAAATCTAAAGTTGGATAAGTTAGAGGACATTGATGAATGTTCATTCATATTCACTTTTGGAGGTTGATTAGTTCATTATATGGTTTATGCCAAATACAGTGTCTTATCATTTAGTGGTGAGAGTACCAAAAAAAAATTTTTCAAAGCTCACAGTATGTGGCAAATGTAGTAGTAGTAGTAGAGCTTTATTGTCATCCTAACAATATACTTACAGTACACAGTGGGACGAAATATCGTCCTCCAGAGTAAAAAGGTGCAGTACACAAGATATATATATATATATATATATATATATATATATATATATATATATATATATATATATATATATATATATATATATATAACTAAAAAACATATACAGTATTACGTAGTATTATTTATTCCAGAGAGTGTGGAGGAGGGCAGCATGGTGTTCAGGAGCCGGACTGCTTGGGGAAAGAAACTATTGCACAATCTCGCAGACCTGCTCCTGATGCTGCAGAGTCATCTTCCAGATGGAAGAGGAGTAAACAGTTGGTGGGAGGGGTGGTGGGGGTCAGCCATGATGCTAGTGGCTTTATGAAGGCAGCGTGAGGTGTAGATCTCCTGCAGGCTGGGTAGAGAGCTGCCAATGATGCACTCAGCAGTCCGCACAATCCTCTGAAGGGCTTTGCGGTCGGAGGCATGGCAGTTTCCATACCATACTGTAATGTAAGAACTCATGTGTGATTACTCATCTATTTTAAACTACATTTAAGCGACCTTGGGTTTGTGAAAGGCACTCAATAAATGTAACTTTATTATTATTATTATTATTACATCTGGCATTGTTTATTTTAAAAAAGTACATCTTGCCTGAAGAAGTGGCCTGAGTTGCCTCAAAAGCATGCATATTGTAATCTTCTTAGTTAGCTAATAAAAGGTGTCATTTTGCTTGACTTCTCACTAATGCAATTTTAAAAATAGGTATGTAAAATATATAGTAATGCTTGCATTGTGGAATATTTTGCATCACATTTTTGTTATGCATTAAGAAACCTCAAGGAGAACTGAATATGTGAGGTATTTTCTGCCAAAAAGGAAATGTAATTTTTAAATTTTAAAATGAAAATGCGATCTCTCTTTTGTTTAATTCCATTTTCAAAGTCTGCATACAAAAATTAAAATTAAAATGAACCCCCCCCCCCATTTTCAATTTTATTTTCAGACTGAACCACAATGAAGCTGCAAAAATAAAAAGTAAAACACAAATAAGCACTGGTGCCAATTGCTGCTCATTGAATTTTCATATTCCACTTTGCATTTTCATTTTCAGGTTCTCAACATGCAAATAGTGAGGGTGAATGGGTGGGGCTTGGTGGTTTTCCACAATTTTTTCTGTCCTTCGTAGCTATAGAGCCACTTCGATAATCAGAATACTTCACTTCAACTGTGTTTAATTCACCCGTACTGTAACCTTCACAGCAAAACTGGATCACAAAATCCGAAGACCACACATAATTGTACTTCTGAAAAAAAATAATGTCCTACTTAATTACAATATTTAACATGACAGAAATGAGCCTTTATTACATCATAGTTTACATGACGGTATTACATTTTAATTTTAATTTTTTGCAGCATTTTTACGCACAGACTTTGAAAGTGAAATTGCAAAAGAGAGATTGCATTTTAATTTTATATTTTTTTTGCACCCTGCTAAGCATGAGCCTTGACCCTTCTATTTGGCTTGAAATGTAAAATACATTCTTAATCATTTCTCAGATTGTTACAGCCTTTGTACCTAGTCATAATGCAATCTTGTAGTTTGATTCTGTTGCAGAAAAATGTAAAACTTTAAACCCTGCTGTTGATTGCATTATTTTAGTGAGTTGTGAAAAATAAATTGTTTGAGAAAATCTGAGTTTGGATAGATAGACTGAATATTAAATATCCCTGGCTTTGTGTTTAAATTTCTATTTTCTTCATCGTTACCATTTTTGTTTTTACTAGATTGGTTTATTTTTTTTCAAGTCAGTTATTTTTACAGTCATGGTATACATCAATTTGCCAAGGGAAATTGTATTTTTCTAATAAAAAATACTTTTTCTTTTAATTTGAAAAAAAAAATTACCTGGCACATATTTCAACATGAAGAATTTCCAGATATGTCCATTATCAAGACAAGAATGAATGATCTTGAGTATTAATCCATTATCTTTTACATACATTGTAAAGTAGGGAACCCATATCTGACTCAAAACCTCTACTCCTTCTTGTCAGCTTTTCAGGGCGTGGTTTCCTTGGTTCATTTTAAAGTGCAAAAGCATTTTTTCTGAAATCAAAAACCTTGTCTGTTTCAAAGTAGAAATTATTCCGTACATTCTTTTGTCATATTTGGACTGGTGACCTATAGATGTGATTTTAAACAATAATAACAACTTGGTACTTTTTAAATTTATGAAAAAAGCTTCAGTTAAGAACACAAAATTCCATGGAAATGTTTGTATACCATGATTATGAAAAGTTAACTTTGAGTTGAAACATACCAAAGCTATCCTTTACAAAAGACTTCAGCATTTTGTTGTTGCAGTAATCAGTAATACACTGAAACTGAATTTTCTTTTAGGCCCATGAGGCTACAGTTGAAGCTCGTGCTAATACAGAGCTCTCTGAGCGAATTCATGCACTGGAGAAAGAAGTGGCACGGTACAAGGAAGAAGCCAGCAAATCACAAGCTGAGGTGGACAGGCTACTAGAAATCTTGAGGGAAATGGAAAATGAAAAAAATGACAAAGATAAGAAGATACTGGAACTTGAAAGGTATGCCTAAACCTGACATTTAAACAAAGATTCAATTGTGGCTATTGTAATATAAGTGCTTGCAGTTGTAGAACGTTTTGTAGTTAATTGAAAATTAATTGTTCTCTCTATTTCTGTCTACATGACTGTGTTGTTGCTTACTTTGCCTTTTTGATTTTACAAAACTTATTATTTCCCATAGTTTCATTATTTTAATTGTAAAAACTTTTTTATTAGGCTAAAACAAGATGATGTTCTAACAAGATGAATTCTAAGATGAGAAAATCTTGTTGAGAAAAGCATACAAAGGCTGGTTAGAAAGAAATGGATGAAGAGTGTAACTAAGGACCAAATGTGGCTAAGCTGTTTAAAGGGGGTGAGACTTGTATGCAGGCGTCAAGCAAGAAACTGTAGTTAAAGCTCATGTAAACTGGTGCCTTAAACCTCTCACCAGGCAGCACACTGATGATGCGATATAGTATAATAGTTGTCTAATTTATTTATTTCAGAGAACAGAAAAGAATAGCAGGAAAGGGTCAACTTATTTAATGTGATGTTAATTTAAATTAGCAACTAAAACAACGAGAATATTTTATAGCACTAAAATTAAAACGGCTTTCCAAAGTGTTCCTGCTTTCTGAGATATTGTATTTCCATAGTATTGCTCCATGTTGTTATATGTTCACAGAAATTAGGATTCAGCAGTCATCTTATCATAATTCAGCATGAGCAGCAGAAGTGAGGGAGGTATATCGTGGTTTACACAAGCTGAATGAGCATAAAAATTTCTGATAGTTGCTTAAGTATAGTTACAGATTTCTTTTCATGCTTTAAATTCATGTAACACTCTACAGAACTTTATGCTTCTAATTTTAACACACATATGCATATTTGCTAAATAGCTTTAAATAAATATTTTTGTTATTATATTTCAGTTTCAGTTTTCTCCAAAAATGTAGTTTCATAGGTGGAAAAAAAATCTTTAAAAAAAAAAAAAAAAAAAATTAGCAAGATGTTTATATAGTTATAATTGCTTTCTGTCTCTTGATATGTTTAGATTAGGTTTAAACTATGGTTTGGGTTGCTGTTGTTGGTTTGTGAGGTACTTTTTTATTTAGTGATAATTGGTCACTGATAGTCACAGATGGTTTACAAATTAGGTTGTTGTGGGTTGATTAAACAATCAGCATTACGCTGACAATTGTCCTCGATTACAATTTTCTGATGACAGTCTGTGAAACTTCAAGGGGGCAACCCCCCTACTCTGTTGATTGCCAACAATTCTCCAAGGGGGATATTCCTATAGCTCCAAACTGATGGTTATCTAGTCATTCAACAAGGAATGGGTCTCCAAAACACTAAAAAGGGAAAGATTGGGTTGCAACAAAAGAAACATTTTAGAAACTCTGGTTTAGATGGGTACTGCCTCTGTATAGGAGGAGACGGACATCATAAAATCATGTATAATATATTTTCATCAAACGGCATAAAACTGTAGTAAATCATTATGACATGATGTGGTGGCTCTGAGGCTAAGGATCTGTGCTGGTATCCAGAAGGTTGCCGGTTCGAATCACCATCACTGCTAAAAGAGATCCTGCTCTGCTGGGCCCTTGGGCAAGACCCTTAACCTGTAATTGCTCCAGGGGCGCTGTACAATGGCTGACCCTGCACTCTGACCCCAAGGAGTATGCGAAAACTAACAAATTCCTAATACAAGAAATTGTATAATAATGAAAAAAAAAAAAATATATATATATATATATATATATATATATATATATATATATATATATATATATATATATATATATATATTCTTGTTTCATATTAGGTTATATGTTTTACTAGTAAAATATTCCTCAAGAAATGGCATGCCAGAATGAGATAAAATTAAAAATTAATTTCTTGGGTTTTTAATTTGAATAACTTGAGTAGCTTGGATATGGATAGTTTAATTGTTTTTGCCTTTCATACAGCCATTCTTTCTGAACGGCTAGTGGTGCCTGTAATGCAGCAGCTTCTTCATACTCGTACAGCATAACTTTGTGAAATGCCCTCATTCTTCGAGCACTTTGAAAATGATGTTATTCTGGTTTTCCAGTTGTTTAATTTTAACCTTCAAGCTGATGCATTGTTTTCATTAACTTAGTTATTATTCTTTGAGATGTTGGCTCAGGACTTTTTTCTGGTTTTCTTTATGAAAAGCCTATCATTTCAACTCTACAAGTGGCATCTCCTGTTTAAAATTAAAATGTGTATTGTGCAGATGTAACCCCACAGACATAACTAAGCTAATCATGTTTATATATACGTCCTGTATCTGGCATATGTGCCCAGGCAAAATGTCAGTCGGTGTCCACAAAAGGGCTGCAGTGCCCGATAAACAAAGGCAACAAGACACACAAAGAAAGAAGGATAAATGGACTGGAATGTCCAATGAACAAAGGCATTTAAGACACACAAAGAAAGAGGGATTTAAGGAAGGGTTAGCATATTCAGGATAACAGAGATTCCTAAACGCATGATATGATCAAAACAGATTGACATCCTATTGTACCATTGTGCTTGTTTTAATAAATGGGCATTTTATATATGTTAATGATAAGGATTTTTTAAAAATATTTATTATATAAAATGAATGATTGATCTTGGATAAATATTTCAGGAAAATACTAAGTCACACTAATTAGGTTCAGTATGATCATTGTTTTTCTTTAATTACAAAGAACTATTGACACCCTTAAACCAGCCCCAAGTCCTCTGGATATTGTTCCACCACATCTCCTAGTGGAAGCCTTTGATGTGTTGGGCCCAGCCTTATTAGCCATCATCAATGATTCTATTAGTTCGGGTGTTGTGCCCTCATTTTTTAAACATGCTGCAGTCCGCCCCTGTCTTAAAAAGGCAGAATTAGACCCTGGAGTTTTAGCTAATTTTCGTCCAATTTCCCAACTGCCATTTCTGGCTAAAATTCTAGAAAGAATTATTTATAATCAATTGGTTGATCACCTTAACTCTAATAATTTATTTCAGATCTACCAATCTGGCTTTAGGCGTTATCATAGTGTTGAAACGGCACTCCTGAAAGTGTTCAACGACATCTCTCTTATTACTGACTCGGGTGATGCGGCAGTCCTTCTCCACCTTGACCTGTCCACTGCCTTTGACATTATTGACCATGAAATATTGCTGATGCGGCTTGAACATCTTGTTGGGCTTAAGGGGCTGCTCTTAACTGGTTCAGGTCATATTTAACTGGTAGACACTTTTCAGTGACTTTTAATTCCTCTTCTTCATCTACTGCTCCTCTTAAAAATGGTGTTCCTCAGGGATCCATTTTGGGTCCTATTTTATTCTCCTTATACCTTCACCCTATTGGAGCAATTTTTAGGAAATTTAACATTGCTTTTCACTGCTATGCTGATGATACTCAGGTTTATATTCCTGTCTGCAACTCTACAACAAATCAACTCCACAACTCTCTCTCTGAATTAAGATCCTGGATGGCTAATAATTTTCTTGATCTAAATCAAAATAAAACGGAGGTGCTTATATTGGGTCCATCAGCTAAAGCCCAAATTGGTCTTGGTCTTCTCGGCTCTTTCTCTGTCTTTTCCAAACCTCAAGTCCACAATCTTGGTGTTACCTTTGACAGTAACCTCTCTTTTGAGAAACAAATAAATTCTGTATTCAAGAGTTGCTTTTTCCAACTTCGTCTATTAGGTAAGGTAAAGCCTTTTTTATCTTCTAGGGATCTTGAGATAGCTACTCATGTGTTTATTTTTTCTCGCCTCGATTACTGCAACTCGCTGTATTCTGGGATTAACAAATGCTTGATACACAGGTTACAGTTGGTACAAAATGCTGCCGCTCGCTTTCTGGTTGGCGCAAGAAAGTATGACTCTGTCTGTCCTATTTTAGCTTCTTTACACTGGCTGCCTGTCAGTTTTCGAATTGATTTTAAAATGTTGCTGCTAGTTTTTAAATCTTTACATGGGCTTGCTCCTGCCTATTTATCTGAACTGTGTGTTTTACACCAGCCATCCAGAGTGCTTAGATCTTCTGGTCAGTTGTCTCTGGTTGTCCCTCGTACCAAGTGTAAAACCAAGGGGGACAGGTCTTTTACAGCTGTTGCACCTCGCCTGTGGAACTCTTTACCTCATCATATAAAGGAGTCGTCTACAATTGAACTGTTTAAAACAAGACTAAAGACTCATTTCTATTCACTTGCATTCAGTTACCTTCAGTAATACTGATGGCTTCCTCTTTGTGATTATATTACATCTATTTTTTATGTATATAACATTACTTCTATTTATTATGTATTTTATTTTATGTTCAAATATTTTATTTCTATTTATGTTTTATGTAAATTTGTTCTATTTTTGTGAAGCACTTTGGCCACAGCATTACCATGTTTGTTTAAATGTGCTATATAAATAAACTAGCAAAATACCCGCGCTTCGCAGCGGAGAAGTAGTGTGTTAAAGAGGTTATGAAAAAAAAAGGAAACATTTTAAAAATAACGTAACATGATTGTCAATGTAATTGTGTTGTCATTGTTATAACTGTTGCTGTCTTTTATATATATATATATATATATATATATATATATATATATATATATATATATATATATATATATATATATATTATATATATATTATATATATAATATACACACACACATAAACATTTATATACATATACATATATATACATATCTACATATACACATCTACATATATATACACACTTACATAAACACACACATAAGACTTACTGACTGAAACGGGCTTTCATTGACAATCATGTTACGTTATTTTTAAAATGTTTCCTTTTTTTTTCATAACCTCTTTAACACACTACTTCTCCGCTGCGAAGCGTGGGTATTTTGCTAGTAGATATATATATATATATATATATATATATATATATATATATATATATATATATATATATATATATATACATATACACACATACATGCAGTTTTAATAACACAGAAATCAATATAAACATTAACATCATTATCATATGAGAATATGAAGTAATATATAAGAAGCACATTTCATATAAATATAAATTATTAAACAGTAAAATCTTCTTCTGTAATTTGCTACCGTGGCAATTTGTGTGTCTGTCCAGGATTTTAAATGACCTGTAGCTCGCAAACCGTTTCACCTATACACTTGAAATGTGGTACACATATAGTACGGCACGTCTACTATCCGCTTTATGGGTGATGATTGTTTTACTCTTTTTATCTTTATTTTATTTTATTGTAGAATCAACTCCTATCTGCGCACAGCAGGGCAGCCGTGGGCGGATGCGTATGGTGTATTCACTCCATGTTATCGTGCATTGCGCTGTCAGTGGTATTTTGATAAAAGAATTTGAACAACATATAAGAAGCGTATAAATTATTAAACAGTAAAACATTAACATTTAAGAAGTAAAGTTACATTAAGTACTACTGCAGTGCCTTCGGGTATACCTCATTTTTTGTTTGCCCATTACATGCTTAAATGTATACATTTTTTGGTGCACCTACCCGAGAACACGCGACATATAACCGAGCGTGGGAGAAGCATGGATTTTAAACACGCGTTGAGTTGATCTGCTGGTCTCCCTCGTGGAATAACTGGTAATGTTTGACTAAAATCTACAGCGAGTAAAACGACATTACCTCCTATTTTTTTTTTTTTACGATCTCTGAGATCTTGCTTTTTTCGGTTCAAGGCTTCATAAGCTCTTTTATGTTGTATGGTGTACTTATCCCAAACCATCATCTTTGAATGTTGCAAGAGTTTCGCCTTGTATGTAGATCAGGGTAATTACATTCATTGCATTCCTAGTCTGAATCACAATGTGATTGTATGGGTGGTTACCTGGCACTGTAGGGTTGCCACCCGTCCTTTAAAATACGGAATGGTGCCGCGTTTGAGAATGAAATTGCGTGTCCCGTTTTGAATCAATACTGGACGGGATTTATCCCGTATTTTTTTTATAATTTTTTTTTTAAAGCAGCGTCTCATGCAAATCATCCCACACGCATTTTATGAAGATGCCTCCTTTCCTACTTTTGATTGGGTAATACTTGATGTCATCGTTACTTTGATTGGTCTTTTTAACTGTCCAGTGAGGAGGGCGTGTCTTTTAAGTAGAGTCTGCAAAGTGTTGGCACTGAGATGTGGCGTCAGCGCCATAGTTGAAGCCCCTAACGTTGCGGTCAGCAAGTCGGCTAACATCCGCCATGTGCCGTCTTTCAGTTGCGAGAAGCAGATCATAGAATGGTTGAAACTGTTGCCCCTAACGTTGCGCCACGGCGTGTGGTTCGTTTATACCTCGTGTCTTCTCATTAAAGTTTTATCTCGCGAATATGTTATTGCAATCCGCAGCGGGAGCGTTTCTATAAAGTTAATTTAAACTTACGTTTTACACCGTGCTTTGTTTCCCTTATGAACATGCTTGTATGCTTAAGTCGCTCCGTTCTCAATTGTTTAATTAATTTTTTGGTGTTCGCTGTTTGCGGCTCTTCCTCCATTTCCCCCTACTTCGTTGTTTTATCTCGCGAATATGTTATTGCAATCCTTAACGGGAGCGTTTCAATAAACTGATTGAAAATAGTTTTGCATTTACCTTTTTAGTAAAAGGCGAGCTTTTAAGCCTGAGAAATCACCCCGTAAATGCACACGTTTAATTGCACATGTGTTAATATGTATGGTTACACAGTATTAAAAGACAGTGAACAACGTCAGTTACCTTTGTTCCCGCGTTTGATAAAAGGTGAGCTTTTAAGCCTGAGAAATCACCCCGTAAATGCACACGTTTAATTGCACATGTGTTAATATGTATGCTTACACAGTATTAAAAGACAGTCAAAAATTAACGTCATTTACCTTCGTTCCCGCGTGTGACTCGTGCTGTAAATCTCTTCCTTGTTTTTAGTTCACGTGATTACGTAGGAGGCGTGATGACGCGATACGTGACTCCGCCTCCTCCATTACAGTGTATGGACAAAAAATATGTTCCAGTTATGACCATTACGCTTTGAATTTCGAAATGAAACCTGCCTAACTTTTGTAAGTAAGCTGTAAGGAATGAGCCTGCCAAATTTCAGCCTTCCACCTACACGGGAAGTTGGAGAATTAGTGATGAGTCAGTCAGTGAGTGAGTGAGTCAGTCAGTCAGTCAGTCAGTGAGGGCTTTGCCTTTTATTATTATAGATTGACATTGACAAAAGAAATAGTATTGATCAGTCACTCAAAAATATTTGTTATTCATACTGACATATATTTCCTCATATACCTATTGCAGCTCTTTACACCTTAAAAAACAAACGACTAAAAGCAGCTCTTCACACCTTAAAAAATAAACAACTAAAACAACATAGTAACATGTTGAACTGAAAAGATTTTTTGACAATGTGTACAGTTTCAAAAGTTAAACATTTTTGACAAAATAATTCAGTACACGTTAAGAGGAGTTGCAAAGCTACAGCTGTTAAATGACTTAACATCCTTTTGCAGTGAGCTACAACCATTTCAAAACTCACTACACTCACCTGTATCTGGGATGACTCAATGGTGGGACAAAGTGTAGTGAAACTGAGATGGAGGAAACCCATTTCAGTAGTTAACTGCAGTATTATTGTTGAGTTAGTTCAGTGGTGTGATCGTCCCTTTTTGTAGCTAAATATCCCTAAGACCAAAGGAGGTTTTGCTTTAGATTTTTAATGTTCCCTCTTACAACTCTCTTAGTAATAACAAAAAGAGAGAGACTATGAATATGGTGAAACAATATAAATACATTGTCTAGGAACAATCATTGATGATAAGCTTACCTTTGACCTTAATACAACGAAAGGCAGAAACAGCTATTCATTCTAAAAAAGCTCATTTGTTTTAAAGTAGACAAAACCATAATTGCATTCATTTTATAAATCTTTTATCAAACCTGTTGTCACATTTAATTTATTATGTTGGTTTGAAAACCTTAGAATAAAAAAAATGTAAACGTATTTCAACTGAAATTTCAGATGACTTATTTGAACTTTATTGAACTTTGAGTCTGGTGTTTACTACTAGAATTACCAAAGCCTACAAAAAACTTGTAAACCCGGCCCACCTTAAATCCCTTCGCACCTCTCCGTCAGCCTCTTTTATCTTGTAAATGTGTTGATAAGCCCAAGCAGCAAGCAGCCTGCTATACCAAACCCACCACTGCCTCAGAACGGGTAAGAAGTTCTCCTAGTTCCTGCCTTGATTGATTATCTGGGAGTAAGCTACCCAGAATTGTAAGGGGGAATAATTTGATGTGTGTTCTGTGTCTACAACAATCTATATAAACACATTGTTGAAACAGAAACGTTTTTCATGTTTTAGTTAATAAATGACAAAATGTAGACATGAACTGTATATTAATGTGTGAAGGCTGATGGCCAAATATCAAATAAATACTTTCACAAAAGGTACACAGACAATACGACAGCTTCCATGGTGCAGCGATTAGAACTGCCGACTTATAATCCAGAGGTCGTGAGTTCGAAACCAGCTCCCTCGCAAATGTACCGTTTTGAGTAGTGAGCTACTCTTATTGTTAATATTATACAATAAAAACATACATTTGATTTGTGTCTGTAAAAACCGGTGTAAATTTATAGTACTTGTAAAAGTTAGCATTTTTTTTTCGCTTTTATTCTCTCTGTCACGATCATGATACAACACTCACCCCCGCCCCAGATCTGACGCAGTTACTTTTTATCTGAAACTGGGAATAACTGTAGATGTGAGCGGTGTTTTGAGACAATGGAACTGGAAATTCTTTGGAGGGATAAAAGCTGACACACAAACGCTGGTGAATCTGCCTTCTACGTATCTCACCGTCGCTTGAATTTTTTTTTTATTCAGTTTTAATGAGTGTTCCTGCTCACGCTGAATTAGTATTCACCTTATGGTCCATGATGTCAAAGTCGCATTGACAAAAAAACAGACATAGGTATATATGATATTTGGAATAACTCATTTTATGACCTGTATAGTACATTTTGGAAAACATTGTGGTATTGATGCAACATTATTCATATTATTCATATTCATTCGCATGCCTTCTTGCACTTGTAATCAGTGACCGCATTTTTTTTTTTTTTTTTCTATCTTGCTCATGCAGCCTCTACACTTAGGGGCATGGTGCTTATTTTTTTGTACTCCAGGACATGCAGAGGAAAGAATAGTACAGAGAGGTCAATTTCGCGCTATATGCAATCATCAGATTCAAATGTTAACAGTTCACACACACCCAAGGACCATCCTTCCTACATTTACGACATGTGTACCTGTTGCAATGTACACACTTCTCTCTGTGCTGTGGTTCCTATTACACTGAAGGGGCTGGGAGAAACTGCTGTCTTGGAATGGAAGCCTGTCGATGTTTCATCCTCTTTTGCTTTATCCATCGCCTTTTTTGTAAGAAGCAATGATGAAGTTCCTCTGCAAGGTGAGCAAAGAACACTTTTCTTTTCTCAGTGGCACCTGTGCGTTGATTGCTGCCAAATCAAGTGTGCACACAGCAACCGGCCACCTGCGTGTTCCTGCTTGCACTGAATAAGCTCATGCCTTCTGGTGCATGATGTCAGTGCAGCACCGGGAAAAAAAGAAAGAGACAAATATATAGGACATTTTGAAGAAATCATTGTATGACCTGAATAGTACTGATCAGAAAACATCATTGCACTAATACAATATTATTTGAAAATGAACAGCGGCAGATTGGGTGTGAATTTATACTGGCGCTGTTAGCTAGAGTAAGATCGGGGAGCTGGCCGGCGGGTGAGGGAGAGCGTGAACGTGATTGAGAAAATAAAACTGAAAAAAGCTAACTTTTAGAAATACCATACATTTACAGCTACAAAATCCTTAACAGTAAGCCAGTTAAGAGGTTATATAGCCACATAATCGGGTAATTCTACCTCTGTTCTCAGAGGCCAATAACTCAGTTTCTCTAACTGGTTATATTATCATCATGTTATTCCCCTCAAATTATCCTTATGTTCTTTCTCCAGGAATAAGGAGACTTAATGTTCTACTCTCACACATTAAGATTAACACACACATACCCAGATATACACATAGACACAGACCCTAACCGCATATGTGCTGTTTGAATGATTCAGTGTCCAGTTGTGTCATCCTCTCTCCAGTACATGATAATGATGGTGCAGTCCCATGACCTCTTTCAGCAGGATTCTGATACTTACTTCAGGTCCTAGTTTCAAAACTTTGCTAAACACAAATTTAGTTAAAAACAGTTCATTCCACTTAGTATAAAAGTCTGTAGAAATAAATGTAAGAAAGCATTTTCCTGGCCTGCAGTCTTAAAGACACTGCCAGAAGACACTGTTTCTCATTTTCTTTTGGGGTTGGGTCAGATTGCGCTTGATCCTCTTCCCTGGAAGAGTCGAAACCACTGGAGAGCCAACGGGGTCAGGCCTGTTGGGGATTGGAACTGGTGGTGTACTGAGGCATCGCCTACTGCATGGCAGCACTCAGGTCCAAATTTGAGGCAGCCCATCCAGGTAGGCTCGTGAAACGTCTTGTCTCTCTGGCATGATGATCATCTTCTCTGCTATCGGAGGAGCTTCATAAAATCTGCATTTCAGTGGCGGCACTCTCTGAGGTGTGTAGACCTGGTACTGACCCGATACACTATACTAATTTTATTGGTCTGATCACTCTGATGGCTATCATACTCAGGGAGTAGCTGTTACTGTGGCGGATTGGCTCCTTCCAATGTTGTCTGATGTCACTCCTTTCAACAAGCATATAATGAGACTCAGATTAAGGCACTCTCTGGATGCCTTGTCTGTTGTCTCAGTGTTTGCTCCGACCATGGTGAGTAATGTCTATGCGGGGGAGAAATTTTATTTGTAACTTCATTTGGTGGTTGACGGGCGCCCGTGAGGTGACACTCTTCTGGTCATGAGTGACTTCATTGCAACCACTGGCATTGACAGGGCTGACCATCAGCATTGTGCCTGTCACCATGGGTCTGGCGACTGTCGTAAAAGTGGCTCCATGTTCCTTGACTTTGCAAAAGGTCAGGGGTTCTGGATTGCTGGATCCTGATTCCGGCACCTTGAGCTACATTGTTGAACTTGGTACACCAATACTGGTGTAGCGTTGAAGGAGATTGATCACATCCTCATGGGCATACGCTGGAGGCTGCTATAGAACTGCAGGGTCTACAGAAGTGCCTAGTTTGTGAATTCTGACCACAGACTTGTTTCTACTTTGAAGATCCAGCTTAGGTCCATAGGCTACCACCTACTAGGTGAATGAGGCTGGACCTTCCCAGAGTCCAAGATCAGGCTTTTTCTAATGAATTTGCACGCAGTTGGTGTGAGGAACTTGCAGACTTGGGTGCGGCTGCCAAACCTAATGTTATGTGGAGGACCTTCCGCTACAAGACCCTGAAGGTGGCTGAGGGTTGTGTTGATGTTATCAGTGTTCCCAGAAGTAAGTATTTCATCTCACAGAGCACCTTGGATATCATCGAGATTAGTTGTTGCGCATGACTTGATGGCAACTCCTGGTGCTCTTCCTGTACTATTAATCCAGACCCTGTTATCAGGCATAATTATTAACAGTGCTACAATTTGCCATACCTTGTTGACCTAGCAAGTGTGACTGAAGTAGCTTCGTTCTTACATGTCCTATCTAAACATCTGTCTAAGTTCCACAATGACTCCCAGACCTCTTCACCTACCAAACAGGTTTAATAATAATAATACATTTTATTTATATACGGCACCTTTATAAGAACTCAAGGACACCGAACAAACAATAAATAAATAAAAACACATTATAAACAACTTAAAATATCAGAAAATACAGAAAATATAAAAATTAAAACCAAACAAAGCCACTGTAATCATAGAGAAAAAGCCATTTTAAACAGATGGGTTTTAAGCTTACATTTGAAGGTTGAAAATGATTTGATATTTCTTAGCTCAGTAGGAAGTGAGTTTCAGAGCTTGGGAGCAGAATGGATGAATGCTCTGCTCCCCATGGTAGTTAGACGGGCAAGAGGGACAGTCAGATGGATGGAGGAAGAGGATCTAAGGTTACGGGAGGGAATGGCAACACGAAGAAGTTCGAACAGATATGGATAGGCAAGGTTATGAATGGCCTTAAATGTTAACAGCAGAATTTTAAAATCAATTCGAAACTTAATCGGGAGCCAATGAAGCTGCTGCAAGACCGGAGTAATATGGTGAATAGATGGGGTTCGAGTAATAATGCGAGCTGCAGAATTCTGGACTAGCTGAAGCTTATGGAGAAATTTATTAGAGAGACCAAAAAGGAGTGAATTGCAGTAGTCCAGACGAGAAGTAACAAGACCGTGAACAAGAATGGCAGTGGTATGGGGAGTGAGGGAGGGGCGGATGCGATTAATATTACGTAGGTGGAAGTAAGCAGACTGGGTGATGTTATTAATATGATATATATATGATTGGAAAGATAGAGTACTGTCCTATCTTGACCTGAGGTGATGGGGAAACAACGGAGTTATCAATAGCAAGTGAAAGATTATCGGCTTTGGATAATGATGATTTTGAGACGATGAGGAGAACCTCAGTTTTGTGTCTGTTTAATTTAAGAAAATTTGAAGAAAACCAGGATTTAATTTCAGTAGTGCAGTCAATAAGCGAAGATGGTGGAAAAGAAGTGGTGGGTTTACTAGCAAGGTAGAGCTGGGTGTCATCAGCATAACAGTGAAAATTTATGTTATATTTACAAAAGATATTGCCAAGAGGAAGAAGGTAAATAATAAAAAGATGCCCCAGGACAGAGCCCTGGGCCACACCTGAAGTAACAGCGGTGGGTTGGGATGTGAAAGTTTTAAGATGAATGAACTGAGTGCGGCCTGAGAGGTAGGATCTGAACCAATTAAGTGGAGTGTGGGTAATTCCAATCAAAGATAATCTATTAAGGAGAGTGGTTTGACAAATAGTATCAAAGGCCGCACTCAGATCAAGGAGGATGAGAATAGTAATTAAACCAGAGTCAGCAGCCATAAGAAGGTCATTGGTAATTTTAACAAGTGCCATTTCTGTACAGTGAAGGGGGCGAAAACCAGATTGGAACTTTTCATATAGATTATTATGAGATATGTGGGAGTGAATTTGGATAGCTACAATTTTTTCAAGAATTTTTGAGATAAAGGGCAAATTAGAAATAGGGTGAAAATTATTGAAGTTAGTAGGATCGGCACCAGGTTTTTTCAGTATTGGGGTTATTGCAGCAGTTTTTAAAGATGAAGGAACAGTACCAGTAGTGAGAGAAGAGTGAATTATAGCTGAAATGAGAGGGACCAAAGATGGGAGGCAGGCTTTAACCAGAACTGTAGGGAAGGGGGTCCAGTTGACAAGTAGATGGCTTAGATTTGCAAATGAGATCTGAGATTTCCGAGGAAGTGGGAAGCTGGAAAGAGGAAAATGAGTGAATAGGCGAGTGTAGTTCAAAGTAAATAGAGAGAATCTGGACAGAGGTGCTGATGTATCCTCTGGATTTTCTCATTAAAAAAGGGCATAAAAGAATTACAGAAAGCAGTCGAGTAAAGGTAAGATGGTAAAGAGTCTGGAGGTTGTGTAACATTATTAAGTATTAAGAAATTAACTGAGTGCAATAGTTAGATTTGGTTTGGGCTATACAGATCTTATAATAAAATACATGATTTTTATGCATCTCTTTGTGGACAAAGAGTCCAGTTTTTTATATAACCGTTCAAGTTACCTGCCCTTGGCTTTCAGAAGCCGAAGTTCAGGTGTAAACCAGGGGGCAGAAAAAGAAAGAGATCTGTTTTTTAACGGATCAAGAGAATTAATATCATTGAGTCCAATGTTATAATATGAGACCAATTCTTCGAGAGTGGATAAATTATTAGAGTCCTTTTGGGAATCAATTCTAGAAGACAGAAAATTCAAGTTAATATTCTTAATATTACGTAAAGATATGAGACGAGGAAGCTTAGTAATAGAAAAAGTTAAGTTTAGCATTAAATGAAAGGAGAAAATGATCAGTTATAGTGAGTTCATCTGCTGTAAGATCGAGAGGGACAACACCAGAGCAGCAGATCAGGTCCAAGATCTGTCCTTTACAATGAGTGGGAACATCAGTGTACTGCTGGTATCCAAAACTCTCAAGGCAAGATAAAAAGTCTCTAGTGAGTGGGATATTGATATTGCCCATATGCATATTAAAGTCCCCCAACAGATTTATGCTTGAAGTAATTGTAGATAAATGGGTAAGAAAGGTAGCATGATCATACAAAAAGTCATTGTTTGATTTAGGGGGACGGTAGACAGTTGCAGTGATGGTAGGACTAGGTCCAGACAATTGACACACAGTTGATTCAAAAGAGCTAAAAGCAGGAGCAGACAACGGCAGATCTTTCCACTTCTCGCGATAGATTATTGCGATACCTACTCCATGGCCTGAGGCACGGGGTTGGGGGGGTGAGCGGGGGGGGTGGTGGAGTCATTAAGTTGAGAAAAGTCTTGAGGTCGCTGCCAAGTCTCAGTTAAACAGAGAAAGTCAAACTTATGGTCAATGACGAGATCCTGAATGAGATGCCCCTTGCTCGTGAGAGAGCGGATGTTCAGTAGACCGAAATTGACGATGGTGCAGTCGCATTTGGCATCGGCGGTAGCCAACCGATCTAGGCTGGCCAACACGCTGTGGTCAGCATTCCTATCTGTGTTACGTGGAGGGTGCCGAGTGTTAGACCAAAAGGAGTTAATTCCTTTCGAGGTGTCCATTCAGAATCTCTGGCGCGACCCACGATGGATGCATCTCCAACGAGGGAGAAATATGACGTCCAGGTCGAAATGCAGCATAGAGAGCAGAGGCACAGACTGGTAGAGACGCAGTTGAAGAAGCTCAGCAGCTGAGTACTGGAGCAGGCCCATCACAGGTTGGATAACAAGCGACAGGAGACACCAAACAAACATAAACCAGGTGAATATCCTACCAGTCCACATTGTAGGCAAGGCTACAAGCAGCTTAGGCGTCCAGAGAACAAACCAGGTAAGTTTCGAAATGGGGTTAGGCTGAAGCTAATGCATACACAGCCACGCAGAGATACCAGCAATAACAACAATATCACCAGTCATAACTAAAATCAACAGTCTAGTTACCGGTGAGCAGTCCCACCAGTGTTCACTCAAACCGTTTAACATGTATCTGTCACCTGTCTATCTCTTGACTTTGGTGCTCATTTGACAAGACGCTGAAAATTTGCCCAGCTGTTGGTATAAATCTCAACAGGTCTTTCTGTATGTCCTTCTAACACAGCTTGCAACTCAGGCCACAGAATAGATTTTTCCATCCTTTTTTTTTTTTTTTTTTTTTTTTTTTTTTTTTTTTTTTTTTTTTTACAAAATGCTTAGTGCCAGAAATTGGATGGAAAACACTACCTTCTATTTTCTTATACCCGTGGGCAACACCTCCTTGACACTTAAATTAGGAAATTTCCGGACAAAAGGGGTGCGTGACATTACCACTCTTGCAGTGTCAAAATTAATTATCATGCTATTTCCCTCAAATTATCCCTACGTTCTTTCTCCAGGGATGATTAAATTTACCAGGTTCCTACCAGATTGTTCTGCTCTCACACCTTAACATTAACACACAGACACTAACTACATATGTTCCGTAAGAATAACACATGCACAGCCCGTCACTCCCTAGCACTTTAAGAGGCTTGCTCATTATTTGCATGAACAATGTACAATGTCTTAGGTATACAGTATGTCAGACCTGCATATTATTTTGGCTTTCAAGAATATGTTTAAACAAACAAAGGTTCAATATCCTTGGGTATAGGTCATATATCAACCAAAAATGTCTTACTTTATGTACTGTCCCCTTAATTGAATGGAGCTCCCCTGATAAACCCAACGGTTTGGAGCATATGGCAAACTTCCGATTGCTCCATGTGCTCTTAATATTGACTTTATTACTTAAATCACTATAGATATAAAGAGAAATTATCGAAATTTTTAAAAACATGGTATTTATTAAAGAATAATAATACCAGTAGAAGAAAGTATAAAAGAAAATATAGATAGCAAAATCTGGATATAGAGTCTTTAGAAAAAGCTTAAGAGGAATGTCAAGGGTTGGTTTGTCCTGGGGTGACTTTTGATCTAGCAATTGCAGTTATTCATGAGATGTTTCTGCTGATGATCAGATGAAACTGTCACCTGTCTCTCTGTCTCCTCTTCTGACATCGCCTTTGCCCTCTTCTGATGGCCTTTTTGGTCATTGTTATTTCTTCTTCTCCCTCCTTCTAGGGCAAGCCATATTTATATTAAAACTAGCAAAATACCCGCGCTTCGCAGCGGAGAAGTAGTGTGTTAAAGAGGTTATGAAAATAAAAAAGGAAACATTTTAAAAATAACGTAACATGATTGTCAATGTAATTGTGTTGTCATTGTTATGAGTGTTGCTGTCTTTTATATATATATAATATACACACACAGACACACATAAACATATATATACATATACATATATATATACATATCTACATATACACATATCTACATATACATACGTATATACACATATACACATCCACATAAACATATATATACATATACAAATTTACATATCTACATATATATATATATATAGACATATATATATATATATATACTGTATATAAACATATGTACTTATTGGCTCCTGTATTTAGGATATAGCAGGTTGGATAATGGACGGATGGACATCTGTATGCATAGCCGTATTTGCCCGTTTTCGTTTTTTTTCTTTGTTCAGTAATATTTCAGTAAACCCGGAGCTTGTCAGATCAAATCCTGGTACTGACACCACTGTGTGACCCTGAGGAAGTCACTTCACCTGCCTGTGCTGCAAAAAACAAAAGTAATGTAACAAATTGTACCTCAGATGTTGTAAGTTGGTGGAATAAAGGCATAAGTAAAATAGATAAATATGTATTATACACATAGGAACTATTCATTTATTTTCAGTTAAGTCATCTGCAGCAAACTTTTATAAATGAGGGTTTCTGATTTTTAGATAGTGCAAACTGTTTCTTTCTTCATTGACGTTTTCTCTTGGAGAGCTTTTTTCATTTCATTGAAAATGAAAGCAGCAGCTGCCAAAATATGTAGCTTTCTTATTAATTTTTCAACATTGTGTAAAATAAATGTATAAAGTAACATAAAAGCTTTAAATACTGGTTATTCTTTTACACTAAAATATTACTAAAGAGATACAAAAAAAGTAAAATGGATATGTTCTTTTTCTTTAAGGAGATTAAATATTACTGAAGAAAGAAAAAAAAAAATTAACAGCCAAATGGGGCTATGCATACGAACTTAAAAGGTTTAAATAAAACAGAAATATATATTTTATTTTTACTTGCTTAACTTGTGGAGGGTGTATCCTGTAGCAAAGCCGTAACTTTTTTCGTGAAAGCCCATTTCAGTCAATAAGTCTTAAAAAAACGTGTAAAGATATTGAGAATAAGCTAAGTCATCTGCAGCAAACTTTTATAAATAAGGGTTTCTGATTTTTAGATAGTGCAAACTGTTTCTTCTTCATTGACGTTTTCTCTTGGAGAGCTTTTTTCATTTCATTGAAAATGAAAGCAGCAGCTGCCAAAATATGTAGCTTTCTTATTAATTTTTCAACATTGTGTAAAATAAATGTATAAAGTAACATAAAAGGTTTAAATACTGGTTATCCTTTTACACTAAAATATTACTAAAGAGGTACAAAAAAAGTAAAATGGATATGTTCTTTTTCTTTAAGGAGATTAAATATTACTGAAGAAAGAAAAAAAAAATTAAACAGCCAAATGGGGCTATGCATACGAACTTAAGGTTTAAATAAAACAGAAATATATATTTTATTTTTACTTGCTTAACTTGTGGAGGGTGTATCCTGTAGCAAAGCCCTAACTTTTTTCGTGAAAGCCCGTTTCAGTAAATAAGTGTTAAAAACAGGTGTAAAGATATTGACAATAAGCTACGCAAACCCAGGAAGACATGGAATCGTTTAAATCAAGTATCATTACATCTTCCTTTCTTAAAGAGAAGTAAGGCAGTACTTATAAGCTTACATATTTATATATAGACATACATATATATATATACATATATATCTGAAGCCGTGCAAGCACACTCTTGAGAATGCAACGTATAGTTGTACAGAAGAAAAGCAATCTTGTCTCAAATGAATGGCAACCTTTTGTAGGTCTATGAACTTAATTTAAACTTTAGGTTTACACGGTGCTTTCTTTCCGAAGTACCTGCACTCATGAATATGTCTGTATGTGTCAGTCGGTCAAATCCACGCGCTTTGCACCGGCGAAGTACCGCTTTTAAATTTTTATTAAGAAGAAAATAAAACGTTTTTAAATTGAGGGAAAATATACTAATAACAGTTTGTTAAGGATCTGTTTTTTTGTGAAGCTGCCTTTACTCGAGTGATCACTTCGACCTGACTTGGTGGCCAAGTATAAGCGTTAACTCGTAGGTAACCACCCATACAATCAGATTGTGAATCAGACTACGAATGCCGTGAATGTAATTACACACTCACTGCACTTGCTTACGGTAATCGAACCTCGGACGTCAGCGCTAGAGGGGCTTAGCAGCGGTGAAGTATTGCTTTTAAATTTTAATTAAGAACAAAAGAAAATCTCAGAGCTTCGATTCCCGAAAGGGAGTGAAGTGAGTGTCCGGTTAACCACCAGGTAAACCTTATGGTTGGACAGCAAGTGACGTAACATCAGCCCCGGTGCCTTCAGTTGTGAGAAGCAGATCATAGAATGATTGAAAATAGTTTTGCATTTACCTTTTTAGTAAAAGGCGAGCTTTTAAGCCTGAGAAATCACCCCGTAAATGCACACGTTTAATTGCACGTGTTAATATGTATGCTTACACAGTATTAAAAGACACTGAAAAATTAACGTCATTTACCATCAGCCACGGTGCCTTCAGTTGTGAGAAGCAGATCATAGAATGATTGAAAATAGTTTTGCATTTACCTTTTTAGTAAAAGGCGAGCTTTTAAGCCTGAGAAATCACCCCGTAAATGCACACGTTTAATTGCACATGTGTAAATATGTATGGTTACACAGTATTAAAAGACAGTGAACAACGTCAGTTACCTTTGTTCCCGCGTTTGATAAAAGGCGAGCTTTAAAGCCTGAGAAATCACCCCGTAAATGCACACGTTTAATTGCACATGTGTTAATATGTATGCTTACACAGTATTAAAAGACAGTCAAAAATTAACGTCATTTACCTTCGTTCCCGCGTTTGACTCGTGCTGTAAATCTCTTCCTTGTTTTTAGTTCACGTGATCACGTAGGAGGCGTGATGACGCGATACGTGACTCCGCCTCCTCCATTAGAGTATATGGACAAAAAATATGTTCCAGTTATGACCATTACGCGTAGAATTTCGAAATGATACCTGCCTAACTTTTGTAAGTAAGCTGTAAGGAATGAGCCTGCCAAATTTCAGCCTTCCACCTACACGGGAAGTTCGAGAATTAGTGATGAGTCAGTCAGTCAGTCAGTCAGTCAGTCAGTCAGTGAGTCAGTGAGGGCTTTGCCTTTTATTAATATGTATAGATTCCATGTCTTTGTGACTTGTGATATTGGGCTTCTTTGTGACATGGGGTATTACACACCTATGATTGGCTGGCTGTCAAACTTCTGCTCCCAAGTGATGAGATAATTAACACACCCTGTTACAAATCATCGAAACAGATGTTTTACGGTGATAGATTACTAGTTCTGTCTATTAAGTTCATCTAGTTTGTTTGAGCAAAATATAACGAAAGTGAAGGCATCTATTATTTAAAAAAATGCAGATCTGGCACACCAGGACACTGGTATAAGGATTTACATGGCATTTTAGAAATCAATAACCCAGAAATAGCTGGGCTATTGAAGTGCATGTAAAAGCACTGTTTGTTGTTGTCCAGCATTGGTCACCAAAGCTATGTATTCTGTCAGAAACCTTATCTCTGTTCTGCACTAAAACATAGCATTATTTTTTTTTCTCGGCCATCAATGCAAACTATATGGGTTGAGTAACATAAAACAATAAATATAATTTTTGAGAGGAGTATTTCTTTAAGCAAGCATAGCCTCTTTTCACTTGTACTCCACACATCATACTAAGTAACCTAATGTTTTGTTAGCCTTTTTAATGACTTCTGTACACTGTCTAGATCTAGAAAGTGGCAAGTCCACTATGACTCCTAGGTCCTTCTCATAAATGGGCTACTTTCAAATTTCAGACCTCCCAATATATATTCAGATCTAATATTTGTATTTCCTATATGTAATATGCCACATTTAATTACTTTAGATTTCATCTTCTCAAGTCTATATTCAGTCCAAGTCCATCTGGGATTATCTGTCTGATTCAAGAGTATCTGACATAACCATCTTGTTTTTTTATATTCCTATTCAGGTTATTTATGTATTTAACACTAGAATCCCTGATGCACCTTCACAATTAATGCAGTGATGAGCACTGATAATGCCTTTGTTTTGCAAATGTGTCATTCGGCCTCAGACAGATAGCCTGCTATCCCATCCTCCACCAAGGCAGCTGATGTCAGACACAAAATACTCACAGCTGAAGTCCGTTACTTGGATCTGCACAATCAACCTTTTTATAGAATCGGATAATATTTGCTCTCTACTAGTTCTTTGGGATCTCTCTGGTGCATAGTAACTTTTGAAAATTACTCTGCAAGTGTTTATATATTCACTCACTAATCTACTTAAGCATCATAGGATAAATGTATCAATTTTTGGTGATTTGTTTGATTTCAGCCTTTCTAATCCAAGCATCACTTCATTCACTACAATTTCCAAACACTATGTACTTCCTTGGCAGTCCCTGTTCCTGCTGTGGAAAATGGAAGTTTATAAACGCAGCATCGTCTTCTTCCTCTTTAAAGTGCTTTTCAAGACACTCAGTGCACTTTACATAGAGAGGGTGAAGCCACTTGAACTTCCACCAATGTGCAGCATCCACCTGAATGATACGATGGAAGCCATTTTGCATCAGTATGCTCACCTCACATTAGTTTTAGGTGGTGAAGGGGTGAGTGACATAGTTAACCAAAAAGGATAGCGATGATTAGGGGGCCAGAATGACCAGGCCCGGGTTTTTTTCACTGACTGTATATTTTTTTTCATTCTTTTCCTAGGTCACTTCGTCTTCTCCTTAATCACTCTTTTACTACTAAAATACTGAAGGATTCTCATCTTTTGCCTTTTCTGCAATATTTCCCTTTAATTGTCTTTTAGCTTTAAGAATATTTTTTAAGTTGCTATAATAATCTCATAGTCCCTATGGTAATTTTGTTTTTTCCTTTGCATCTACTTTTTAATCTCCTTATTTACCCGCCGTGGCATTTTCTTTATTTTCTTACTGCTTCTTAATTTCAGGATGAACCTGTCTTGCATTAGAAGTAAAATATTTTTAAACCTGTTCTACTGTTCCTCTCCTGTTTCCACATTTAAAAGATTATACTAGTTTATCCCTTTTAGAGTTTGCCACATCTCCTTAAAATGTACTCAATTAAAGTTGAACTTAACAGTTTTAATGTTTGCATATGCATGCTTCTAAAGCACTGAAATGTATTGTGTTCACTAAAACCTAATGTTTCAACCACCCCTTGCCCCAAATTATATTTTAGATATTACAAAATTTCAAATCTAGACAACCCCCCAAAATGTGTTACTGCTTATGTCTGAAAACGTCTGTGCTATTTGTAAGGTTTGCCAAGTTAATATTTGGGCAGTTAAGATCCCACGTGACTAGAAGCTATAAAATCATCATAAACTACTTTCTGTATTGGTCAGTCTATAACACACTCCCAATATCAAACTTATTGCTTTCTAGTCGAATCCAGGCATCCTTACTAAGATGATGCACATCATCCAGTTGATAAATATGCATTTAAATGCTGTTTAACTCTGTTTAGCCTGTCCTTCCAAAAAATGCCTAACCATCTGTTATACTGTAGTCATCTCCATTTATTATTTGGTCAGGTTTCTGTTATTGTTATGATATCATAGTTATGCTCGGCTTCACACAACTCCTGCTCATTTGTTTCATCTTTGATAGTCATAGTATTAAAGCACATAATCTGTAATTGAATACTCATTTTACAGCATTTTAACTTTGGGTTTTAAATTTCTAAGCTATCCTGCATGTATTGGTTTTTACACTACTTTGCATCCCTCCATGTGAAGTTCTAAACCCAGCCTATTTTAAGCTCCTTGCCCACCATTTTTTAGTTTAAACAGACCTTGACTAACCTACTCATACACACCCCAACACCAAACCCTGTACATTGATTCTGTTCAAATGTAAGTCATCATGGTCCCAGTGCCTCATAAACCTGTGCACCTCTATCCTACACCAAGACTTTAGCCACACATTAAACTTTCTGATATCCTCAGCCTTCCCTGTACTGGTGCGTGGCACAGGCAGAACTTCAGATAAGACCACTATTTCAGGTCTGTTCTGTTCCTCAGCTTGGTATCTAACTCTTTAAATTTGGACTGCAGAACTGACAGCCTGCCGGTAAGTATGCTATTTTTCCAATGTGAATAATGACTGCTGGATTTCACCTCACTCTGGCCAGGAGCCTATACACTTTCCCAGGAAATCCTCTACTTGTGCATCCGGAGGGCAATACACAGCAGAAGACACACACTCTCTCTCTCTCCCTGGTGGTATGGCAGTAATTCTAAGATGAAAAAAGAAACACTAATAAAAGGATACACTTAGCTTCTTTTAATAGCAGCTGATATTCACAATAATGATGTTTTTGAAGGAAGCTCCTGGCGAAGCATGGGGCAGTTGTGGAGTTCATGCAGTCTGCCCTGTCCTCTTTGTGAGTGTGGAGGCATTTCTCTAGTTATGGGCTTCCATCCCATCTGTAGGTGAGCTTCAATTTTCAGTGCAGTTACCAAAGCTTAATACTTTTCTCATGGTCTTTGGTTCCAGAATAAGAACATGCAAATTCCAAATGTGGGATTTAGTCTTTTTGCTAGTTCAGTCCAATTTTAAATGGCATGCAGTAACTGGTGACAATAAGGGTACCACTGTCTTTTATTAGCCTGCCTGAGTTGCTTCCATTTGTTTGTTCTTATCTCTGTTTAGCCCTCTCCCTGTCAGCTTGCTTACGTGTATGATATAGCAGGTCTGCGGCTCCAAACGAATGGCTAGTTTTTAAATAAATAATTGCAGCACTTGTGGCTTAAGGGAGGGGGTGTGTTAGCGTGGCAGAACTGGTTCCCGAGCACAATACGGTGTGGGCGTTTCCACACTTAAGTGCCCAGGAGCGGAATCACCTGTGTCCCTAATTAATGATGGGAGCTGCTAATCGCCACAACTGTGCCACGTCCCCACATACAAATGAGAAGCGCAAGTACGGAGGGGGAGGATAAACAAAGAAAAAGAAAAGAAGATGGAGGTTAAGACAAGAAGGCGGCAGGAGGCCATAAAAACCGGTGCAAGAGCGAGCGAGCAAGAGAGAGCAGGTTCGCTGATAAAGGCAGGCAGCTAGGAGAAGAGCCCCTAAAGAGGAGTGTGTGGCCGATGCTCGGCCAGCTGAGCAGTTTCGAGGGGCTGGAGTGACCGGCAGTGTGGACAATTTGCTGCGGAAGGTCAGCAGGAGTCAAGAAGGCTTGAGAGGGAGATCCCCAGTGTGAGCGCACTGGTCACTGAGGACCAGAGTCTTGGTTCAGCGAGGAAGCTTTACGTAGCCAGGGGATGGAAGGCTGCCGGAAACAGTTGAAGGTCAGCTGCACCTGCTGATAGGGTGACTCCCCTGCTGCAAGGCCCGTATGGGATAAGCAGGGGAGCCGCCACTTAAAAGAGAGAAGGCACCGGGATTTTTTTTAAAAAAAGATAACTTCCTGCCATGGTTTTAACCTCGTTTTAAAGATTTGTTTTTGGATTTTAACCTCCACTTTTTCATATGTTTTTATGGATTATTTATATATAGAGCTTTCAGCACTGCACTGTGGACAGTTTTTGGTTTTGGATTGTTTTAATAAAAGCCCTGAACACTTTTGCACCTTCCCCTTGCTTCATGTGGTGTCCTCATTTGTCCAGCTCATCCCGGTCATGACTATTGACAGTGTCGGGTTCAAAAGGCTCCCAAATCTGGAAGAGGGAGCATGGAGCAGGACCTGCACCATCACAAACGTGGCTTAAAGGCTTCAGCCATATTCAGTGGGATACTTCAAACCAGTGGCTACAAGATTCTCTTCCTTCCCCACCTTCAGGGTACATACTATGTACCTAAAGGATGCCTAGACAAGCTCTGCTAGTTCTCTACTCCAGTGCCGCATAGCCACCTGTGCTGTAGAAATACCCCTCAACGAAGCACGACTTCTCCAACACTACCCACCAAAACGTCCAACATTAAACATGACTTAAATTGCATTGTCCTTGTTATTAAATCTGGATTAATGAACTATTCACCCCATTTTTATTAAACTGTAATTTGTTAAAACATTAAATATCAATTTAGAGAAGCTGTTGCAATTATTAAACCCCTTGACTGCCTCCTGTGTGTCTTTCTTTGCAGATACTAAATTTTAGATTTCTCCTGCTTGATTCTCTAGTTAAGTGTTTTCTTAATTATGAGACACTTTTATTGCTTAAGCCTACACTGTACTTAAATTAAATGTGTTCTTCTCAATTAAATTTGCATTAATGCATTCTCCTACCAATGCTAACACTCTCTGATATAAATTAATTGCTATTAATTCTCACTAAGGAATTGTGCTTACTTTATGCTATTCACCAGTGTGATGTTGTTTATCTACTTATTGTCATGCTGACTTCTACCTTTGTATGCTGTGTTCCCTGCCGGTGGCGTGCAGTGCTCCAAACCCCTCTTTATGTGGCTGTTTTCCCAACATTGAACCCTTTCTTTGCTGTCTTTCTTTCAGACCTGACCCACCATATATACAGTAGTTAAAATAAATACTTTCTTTGTTATGAATTAGCATTTATGCCCTCTCTGTCCTAATAGTGGTAAACCTCCTCATTATGAATGTGGTTTACTGCTTTATCTAGTTATTCCTTTTATTCCTTAATGTCTTCTCACTAAGCAGTTGCACTTCATTTTTACCGTTAGTTGCTACAAGGCTGGTTATTTACTGTCTTGCTGGCTTCTACTGCTGCTTACACTGCTTGATGCCTGTGCTATGCAATGCCCTATGTCTATTGTGTATTGCAAAATTTTAAAACACAAGTCTCTTTTCAGCCTTTTTCAAACACATAGTTACTTTTCTCCTGTGCAGGTGGAAAAAACCAGCAGAAATAAATAAATAAAAGAAACCTTCCAATCCATTTATTTACATACCAGTAACGGTGCCGTGCAGTGAATATACTTGACTTGACCATTCCTAGTTTTCATCCTCTTTCTCTGTACGTTTAGCATTCGTTTGCTCAGAGGTTAATGTGCTTGCTGCTTCCTGAGCAGCTGTTTTTCTCTCCACCCTAGTGGCCCACTTCTTCTCTTCTTTTGTCGGCATCTTTTGGCATTAAAACTGATTAGGTCAGTGTTTGTGTTGTAATTACTTAGTACGTTTTCCTTAATTTCTCACATAAGCTGGCACTTAAGTCTTCAATCTGCCTCAAGAATGATTTAAGATATGAAGAGGTAGGAGAAGTGACGGCGAAGGTGGTAGGGATGAGAACGGCGCCCGTATGCATGCACCACACGGCTGCCCTGCTGGCCGCTGCCGAGAGTTGATTGTGCAAAAAAATAAAATAAAAATAAAAAGTGGAATAACCTTGGAGGTCAATCATCACCCTGAAAGCGGATAGTAGATGTCAAGTAGTATATGTGTACCAAATTTCAGGTCAATAGGTCAAACGTGTTTATGAGCTACAGCTGATTTAAAATCCTGGACAGACAAACGAACAGCCACTGTAGTGTATTATATATAAAGATACTCTCCTAGTACAGTGGAACCTCGGTTCACGACCATAATTCGTTCCAAAACTCTGGACGTAACCCGATTTGGTCGTGAACCGAAGTAATTTCCCCCTTAGGATTGTATGTAAATACAATTAATCCATTCCAGACCATACGAACTGTATGTAAATATATTTTTTTTACGTTTTTAAGCACAGATATAGTTAATTATACCACTGAATGCACAGTGTAATAGTAACCTAAATGTAAAAACATTGAATAACAGTGAGAAAACCTTGACTAACAGAGAAAACTAACACTGCAATAGTTCGCGCTATAGCGCTATGAACAGCTCGCTAAAAACACTTTTTTTAATGAGTTTTAAGCACAGGGAAAAAATGATTTGAAAAATCCGTAATTTAATAAACCACCAAGAAAGTAACATTGCAACAATGCACGCTACGAACCGATCGCTTTAAACAGAAGTGAAAACAAAAACAAGCCCAGTGCATTCTTTAACTGCCTTCTCTATCTTATGCATCCAGCCCTCTCTCTCTCGCGCTCTCTCTCTCTCTCTCTCTCTCTCTCTCTCTCTCTCTCATGTGTTTCTCTCATGTGTTTCTCTCTCGCGCGCCTTTGTGTGTGTCTGTCTGCCTGTGTGTGTGTGTGTGTGTGTCTGTCTGTCTGTCTGTCTCTCTCTCACTCTCTCTCGCATGCATGCACCTGTGTCTCTCTCTCTCTCTCTCTCTCTCTCTCGTGTGCGCGTACCTGTGTGTGTGTGTGTGTGTGTGTGTGTGTCTCTCTCTCTCTCGTGCCTGTGTGTCTCTCTCTCTCTCACGTGCCTGTGTGTGTGTCTCTTTCTCGCGTGCCTATGTGTGTGTGTGTCTCTCTCGTGTGTGTGTCGCGCTCTCGCTCGCTGCACAGGAAATGCACAGGGAGAGACTGAACATGTACAAACCGAAAGGGAAACTGGCTTGTTCATATACTGAGTGTGTGGTTGTGAACAGAATCAAAAGTTTGGGGAACTTTTTTGGTCATAATCCGATTTGTACGTGTTCCAAGACGTTCGTGAACCGAGGTTCCACTGTATATAGGCTGTGTAAATTAAATTGAAACACATAACTATATCCTCGAGCTTGTCGTCATCTATGGAGTTGCCTAGATAAAGCATTTCTTTTATGTAGCATAACAATAGAATGTAATTTTTATGTACTTTTCTACTTAGCAGGCAATAGGCATTCTGTTCACAGATCCGTGTTTGGCAAACAAACCACATAATAACTGCAAATGGAGCATTACACAAACAGAGCTGTTATCTACAATACCCTCCTTGAAAAGTCCATAACACCTTTACTGGGTGTTTGTTAACTTCTGGTTAGCTTGAAAGTTTGTTGTGGGCAACACAATCAGACTAACTGGAGATTGTAACAAAGTTGCTAATCATCTCCTGATTCTGCACAAAATAAATGGATTATGAGTGTGAAAATGTGTCAAATCAGAACACTTCAAATTGATATCTTGAGTAGTTTTGAAGCTATCACTACCCCATACAGTACATTTCCTTTGCAAAAATAATTCAAATACTGACCTGTATACCGAAAAGGAAGATAGGATGTGGAAAGATTGTACCAGACCCTAAAATTTAATAATATATTACCCATCAATTTCAAAAAAGTGCGCTGCAGCAACTACTACTTGTACAATTTGTGATTGTTGCCTCTGTTATGCACACTTACTAATATTTGTAGTATGTATTGTAGTATGTATGTCTGAGGACTTTAAATCAGCAGAGCTTTTTAACTTACAATGTTCTATTTTTATTTTATGCAGCATTTTTTTTTATACATGTTGAGGTCATGTACTTGATAAATACTTCTCTAAAGTGCAGTAACCATTATGGATTCTAGGACTCAATCTTATCACTTTTAGGAGTAGAGCTTTTAAGTGATTGGTCTGTTGTTTTAATGACAAACATGTGCATAAAATTCTGGATCCCAACTCTTCACATATTGTGCTCCACTGCTACAAACATGTTTCTGCTGCTCTGAATATTTTCTGGTTTTTTTTTTTTGTTTTTTTTTATTACTCTTAACAGCAACCAGAAGGCTATTGACAACTGGAGCCTTGCCTTTGAAATGTTTTTTTCTCCTAAGTGAATAATTTTAATTAGTATGGTATTGGTATTTTGCTGATGTTTCTTCACATTTGCAAAATTAAGTGACTTATGAAAAAATGAGTGTGCAGATTTAACTTTCCTCTTTATCAGTGCAGTATTAGCTGTTTGCTGCTTTTCTGTAACATTTTGAAATTTTAAATTTGTTGATATTCTGCAATTATTTAAGTCCTCGTAGGGCATGGTATTGACAGGACAGCAGGTGTATAAAGAATGTGTTTAGCAGAGAATTGTATGTCCTTTGTGCTGTCTACTCCTTTTAGTCAAGAACATTTTCACCGTCATATAAAATCTGGTTTTTTTTTCCATTTTCTTTGAATTGTATCAGATTTTTTTTTTTATAATAGCTGACTTTATCTGGTTGCTTTGAAATGTGTGTGGTTTCTATAGCTGCAGTGAATGTAAAGTCTGCAGGTTAATTGTGTTATCATACCCTTGCCTTGTGTACTGCTCTATAGCGTATTGTGCTGTTAAAAATATCTTTATGGCTTTTAACTTGATTCTTCGGTGTTTTAGATACCTGTCTTCATATGTTTATAAATCCTAACTAATGGATTAGCTGTTTTAAGCCATCAGTAAGTTCCTTGTCAACTCTGTAATATCATGTTTCACTGCCTAAAGCAAGTAGAGGTTTCCTATTTACACAGACATTCATTTGTTGTAAACAGCTGTGTAATCTGAATTACACAAGTGTCTTATTTATGTAGGTGAACCTAACAGCATAGTGCATGCGCAGTATATCCAACACAGTGAAACACAGGATCACATGCCTTATCTACTACTATTTCCAGATTTCACTCTGTGCATGATAGACTGACCCCCATCCACTGCTGGTTTCATTGTTGCACCTGTTCTTGCCTCCAGAATTACACAGAATTAGACAGAATGTGTATTGAAAATGGAAAGATGAGTACTTCCTGTTTGTTTTGGGATGAGCATTTCCTTATGTGGTTGTAATGAAAATTATTGTGTTCTGACAAAGTTGGTGCTTCTTCTTTATATAGTTGTAGTGAGTGTAGAGTACAAAGTTGTGTTGCAAGTTAACCCAAGGGCATTTGCTAAGGAAAGCTCAGTTTTGATTACAATGTGTTAGCAGTATGAGGTACTGTGAGGTAAATGAGGCAGATAATATATTAATATTCTTTTGATTGCTTTACAATATATTAAAACATCATCATAGTGTTGTTAAGGAATATGTGAAATATATTGGTACATTGAACAGAGCAATTTTTGTAGCATACAAGTTCATGTACTGGAAGCTCTACTAAACCTTATTCTTTATACTGTTCACTCTATAATTTTTAAATAGGAACAAACAGGGCTATTGAGTTGGTAGATAAATCCTTTGACTCCTTAGTTTCCAGTACCTTCTGACTCCGACTCCAACTCCTCTGTATTTAATAAGCTAATATATTTTCCATGTTGATTTAAGGAAGGCAACATACATGTCATTTAACCACAGAACTACTGGCTAGGAAGCTGAGTCTCTGCCGTATTGGCCAGTTTAAACAAAACACAAAAAAAATGACAACAATAAGGTTTTACTTATTGTTTTTATGAAGTGACTTTAAAGTAGTAGCATGCATAAAAATCAGGAACAGAAACTTTACCAGTTCAAAAATATAAACCACATTCTTTGGTAGTTTTTAAACAAAAACCAAGCTTAACTACATGAACAAAAACAAAAGCTGGAAAACATAAAACAATTTAACAATTTATATATTAAACTTGGAATATAGTTGTAGAGTAGAATAGCTGTTAAATGCAATATAAAATTAACTCAATGTAGTGTTCTAAGAAACAGAATTGCTTCTGGCATTGCTGTTACAGTTCTAGCCACATCACTAATAATCTCTGGATAAAAAAAGGGTGGTGGTTTCTACAGTCAGTTTCGATGAGCGACCATACTTTTCAACTTCTTTTACTTCTTTAAAAAAACTCCTCCTGGAATCTCTTTATTTGGACATTTACTGGTCATTTATCTTTCACGCATAGGCGACGTCGCTTTGCTTTTGAAACTTCCATTTTGTCCAAGTAGGAATCAAAGTCTAATTCTTCATTTGAAGAGAATGATCCTGAGTTACCAGTGCATATAGCTTCATCCAGTGGTGGTGTTTCAGGTAGTAGTAATCCCTTCATGCGAACTGCTATATCATAGAGTGCCTCTTTTCCATTAGCAATCTGGTCACTGCTGAACAAAATTCAGCTCATTGGTTCAACTTAAATAGCAGCTAACAAGATTTGATTATCCAGTAAGAGATAGATACAATGCCATCAACTATTAGCCCTCCACTTTTGTTCAGGCAATATGTCAAGCTCTTCCATTCCAAGAAAAATTTACCAGGTGTTAAGTCTTCATATTGCAACCCCTTGGTGACAGTAAAGTTGTAAGAAAGAAGACTAAGTGCTTCCCCAATGTGTTGTTTGATCTAAATTGGTTCCTTTTCCTGCTCATCTTTTCAGAATGGCATCTGTTTTACGGGCCCTGGCTGCAACAGTTACTTGCCAGTTAGAGTAGCTGCATGACTGTCTTTCAATCCATGTCTTGTTGCAAGTTGCAGAGTATGAACAGCACAATGCATATGTTGAATAGTAGCAAGTTTAGATGCTTCTTCAGCAATGTTATCCAAAATTTAACTACTCTCTTTGGTTTCACTTTCTCCAATACTTGCAGAACTGTCTTCCACTAATATCTGTTGGTCACTTTCTTCATCTACTTTATTCAGGGGGAGAGAGAAAGAGAGCAAGCTATCTCTAATCTATCTTTTTAATCCTTGTAATTATAAATGCCAATGTAACAATAGCCTTCAGGGCAATAACTCCTGAGAAAATTGGAAATTAAGATGAAAGCTGTCTTATTTTCAATTAACACTTAAAAATGACAATAAATGCTCAGAAGCAATGTCTCAAAGACTGGACAGTTAATTTTGTGAGCTGGAATGTTAAAGGCCTGAATCAAAAATTAAAGAGAAAGAAAGTATTTTCTCACCTAACAGGTCTAAACACTAAAATAGTATTTTTACAGGAGACGTACTTATTAACACTAGAATTACCAGAGCCTACGAAAAAACTCGTAGATCCGTCCCACCTTAAATCGCTTCTTACATCCATTCGCACCTCTCCACCATCGTCTTTTGTCTTCTAAATGTGCAGATAAAGACAAGCTGCAAACAGCCGGCTATTCCATCCCCCCCACCGACTTAGAACGTGCACGAACTTCTCCCAGCTCATGCCGTGATTGATTATCTGGGAGTGAAGTGGAGTTTTAGAGTGGAAATAATAGATCGTTAATTGGAATACACACATTTCATGTGTGTTCCGTTTCTACAGTAATCTGTGTAAACACATTTTTAAAACCGAAACGTTTTTCATATTCTAGTAGTAAATGACAAAATATAGGCATAAATTATATCATGTATGAAGCCTGAAGTCCAAATATCAAAAACACTTTCACGAAAGGTACAAATATAACAGAAAAAGTGCGCTTTTATTCAAAAATATAACTGCAGAAAAAAAAAAGCCGCCTTAGTGTGCGACATTGACACTTATTTTCTACGACTGCCGCCGTGGCGCAACAGTATCAGTTGCTGACTGGGAATCAAAAGGTCGCGAGTTCGATCCTGCATGACTCCCTTTTGAGAAGTGAACTGCTCTTATTTTTACTACTAGCCAACCCGCGGCGTAGCATACGCCACATAATTATGTATTGATGGGTGAACACTTCCTGAAAGACACAGTTGTCCAAATGGAGTGGGTTTGAGGATACAACTGTAATTGAATGAAAAGATGGAACTCTGGAGAGAGCAACATACAATTGTCCGTGACTGAAAACTGGGTTTGGCAGATACAGGCATATCGTTTTGAAAGTGTGTCTCTGTGCCTTATTAATTGTCATTGCAAAGGCCAATCTATCAGGAAATTGTCTGCGTGTAAGTGTAAAAGGCAAATTTGAAACTGATGGGGTCAGGGATTCTCTCTCTCTCTCGTGCCTGTGTGTGTGTCTCTCTGTCGCGCGCCTGTGTGTGTGTGTGTGTGTGTGTGTGTGTCTCTCTCTCGCGCCTGTGTGTGTGTGTCTCTCTCTCTCTCTCTCACGTGCCTGTGTGTGTGTGTGTCTCTCTCTCTCGTGCACGCCTGTCTGCTGTAAGTGAATGAAAAGATAGAACTCTGGAGAGAGCAACATACAATTGTCCATGACTGAAAACTGGTTTTGGCAGATATAGGCATACTAGCAAAATACCCGCGCTTCGCAGCGGA
>NC_041394.2:155125284-155137784 GCF_900747795.2 Erpetoichthys calabaricus | reverse complement strand
TAACTTTTTTCGTGAAAGCACGTTTCAGTCAATAAGTCTTAAAAAAACGTGTAAAGATATTGACAATAAGCTAAGTCATCTGCAGCAAAGTTTTATAAATGAGGGTTTCTCCTTTTTAGACAATAAGCTACGCAAACCCAGGAAGACATGGAATCGTTTAAATCAAGTATCATTACATCTTCCTTTCTTAAAGAGAAGTAAGGCAGTACTTATAAGCTTACATATTTATATATAGACATACATATATATATATATATATATATATATATATATATATATATATATATATATATCCGAAGCCGTGCAAGCACACTCTTTTGAGAATGCAACGTATAGTTGTACAGAAGAAAAGCAATCTTGCCTCAAATGAATGGCAACCTTTTGTAGGTCTATGAAGTTAATTTAAACTTCAGGTTTACGCGGTGCTTTCTTTCCGAAGTACCTGCACTCATGAATATGTCTGTATGTGTCAGTCGGTCAAATCCACGCGCTTCGCACCGGCGAAGTACCGCTTTTAAATTTTTATTAAGAAGAAAATAAAACGTTTTTAAATTGAGGGAAAATATACTAATAACAGTTTGTTAAGGATCAGTTTTTTTGTGAAGCTGCCTTTACTCGAGTGATCACTTCGAGCTGACTTGGTGGCCAAGTGTAAGCGTTACCTGGAAGTAACCACCCATACAATCAGATTGTGAATCAGACTACGAATGCCGTGAATGTAATTACACACTCACTGCACTTGCTTATGGTAATCGAACCTCAGACGTCAGCGCTAGAGGGGCTTAGCAGCGGTGAAGTATTGGTTTTAAATTTTAATTAAGAACAAAAGAAAACCTCAGAGGTTCGATTCCCAAAAGGGAGTGAAGTGAGTGTCCGGCTACCTACCAGGTAAAGCTTATGGTCGGACAGCAAGTGACGTAACATCAGCCACGGTGCCTTCAGTTGTGAGAAGCAGATCATAGAATGATTGAAAATAGTTTTGCATTTACCTTTTTAGTAAAAGGCGAGCTTTTAAGCCTGAGAAATCACCCCGTAAATGCACACGTTTAATTGCACATGTGTTGATATGTATGATTACACAGTATTAAAAGACAGTGAAGAACGTGATTTACCTTTGTTCCCGCGTTTGATAAAAGGCGAGCTTTTAAGCCTGAGAAATCACCCCGTAAATGCACACGTTTAATTGCACGTGTTAATATGTATGCTTACACAGTATTAAAAGACACTCAAAAATTAACGTCATTTACCATCAGCCACGGTGCCTTCAGTTGTGAGAAGCAGATCATAGAATGATTGAAAATAGTTTTGCATTTACCTTTTTAGTAAAAGGCGAGCTTTTAAGCCTGAGAAATCACCCCGTAAATGCACACGTTTAATTGCACATGTGTTAATATGTATGCTTACACAGTATTAAAAGACAGACAAAAATTAACGTCATTTACCTTCGTTCCCGCGTTTGACTCGTGCTGTAAATCTCTTCCTTGTTTTTAGGTCACGTGATTACGTAGGAGGCGTGATGACGCGATACGTGACTCCGCCTCCTCCATTACAGTATATGGACAAAAAAATATGTTCCAGTTATGACCATTACGCGTAGAATTTCGAAATGAAACCTGCCTAACTTTTGTAAGTAAGCTGTAAGGAATGAGCCTGCCAAATTTCAGCCTTCCACCTACACGGGAAGTTCGAGAATTAGTGATGAGTGAGTCAGTCAGTCAGTCAGTCAGTCAGTCAGTCAGTCAGTCAGTCAGTCAGTCAGTGAGGGCTTTGCCTTTTATTAATATGTATAGATCTTTTTGAAAGTTTGTCCCTGCGCCTTATTAATTGTCATTGCAAAGGCCAATCTAACAAGAATTTGTCTGCGTGTAAAAGTAAAAGCAAATTTGAATCTGATGGGGTCAAGGAAATCCGGGGAATATGGACAGTTTGTGAGGTAGGAGCTGCGATTGTTTTACACTCCAGTACATTGCGGTGAATGCTGGGAACAGTCAGTTTAGTGCCTTTACAGAGACTTCTTGCTGGCATGAGGTTTCTGAGAAGCATGACGACTGAACTAATTTTAAGTTTGACTTTATGCGGAGGCATGCCAGTGGGAGTAATGGCTGCCCGGCGGGTCATGGGAATAACGCCGCCGGATCGCCAGTCGGCATCGTTTATGGTCGGAACTACGATGGTATGTGATTTTCTTTGAACCTCCGACTTTCGTTCTTGATTAATGAAAACATTCTTGGCAAATGCTTTCGCGCGAATTATTGGCTCTGTAGTGCGTGTGCCATGGTCAGCTGCTTAGTGAATTGTTGGTGGGCGGAGCTTGGTCTTGCGTGCGTCTTGCTTGCCATGGACTTAGTGAATTATATATATAGATTTTAGAATAAAAAGATAAATTTGATTTCAGTCTGTAACAGCCGGTGTAATTTATGATATTTGTGAAGGCTAGCTTTGTTTTTATTATTCACTTTTCATTCCCTCAGTCGCATTCAGGATCCTTCCCTACCCCATCTGACACTGCTGTTTTCACATAAAGACGCGCTATAGCTATGCAGTGTATTATAATACATACGACCGCGTGTTTTTTTTCCCCCAATCTTGCCAGTCCCCACATGTTGCTGTATTCTGTTTCTTTTGTACTCCAGGACATGCAGAGAAAAGCATAGTAAAGAGCAGTAACTACAGCGCTATATGCAATCATCAGACACTCCCCATCTGACACTGCTGTTTTCACATAAAGACACGCTATAGCTCACCCAAGGAGCGCCCTTCCTACATTTACAACATGTGTACTTGTTGCAGTGTACACACCCCTCTGTGCTATGGTTCCTATTACACTGAACAAGCACCTGTAATTTGCAGCTCTATTCATTATCTCAAAACAAATATTTGTGACGTTTTGAAGAAATCATTTTATGACGCGAATACTAACAATCAGAAAACATTGTCGAAGTAATGCAATATTATTTGAAAACGAACAGCATCAGATTGGGTGTGATTTATACTGGCGCTGTTACTTAGAGTCAGATCAGAAGCTGAAGAAGCTCCTGTTCTGACTCTAAGTAAAAAAGCATGAATTAATCAACAGAAATAACCGCGATCAACATTTTAAACTTAACGATTTACAGTGCATACCAATTTATAAATTGTATGTCCGTTTGAGGCTACAAAGAAAAAATAAAAACAATTCCTCCCCAGCGGGGAATCGAACTCGAGCCTCTACGGCGTGGCAGAGCTGCCATGCTCTGAGTCAGCAAATCTCAGCGTTACGCTACGGAAGGTGTTGTGACATCCTTCAACCTTTTGTTAAAGTGTTATTTGATGTTTGGCCATCAGGCTTCACACATTATATAGTTTATGTCTACATTTTGTAACATTTATTACTAAAATATGAAAAAGATTGTTTTAAAAATGTGTTTACACAGATTACTGTAGAAACAGAACACACATGAAATGCGTGTGTTCCAAATAACGATCTATTATTTCCACTCTAAAACTCCAGTTCAGTCACTTCCAGATAATCAAACAAGGCATGAGCTGGGAAAACTTAGGGAACGTTTTGCGATGGTGGGGGATGGAATAGCCGGCTGCTTGCTGCTCGTCTTAATCGGCACATTTAGAAGACAAAAGAGAGGTGAGAACGGTTTTAAAGTGGGCCGGATCTATGAGTTTTTTCGTAGACTCTGGTAATTCTAGTGTTAATCAAGGATCAGTTTTGGCTGCACAAAGACTGGACAGGCCAAGTATTCCATTCCAGCTTTACAAGGAAAACTAGAGGTGTGGGGATTGTTAAACATATTTGTAGTATCAGATGTAGTATCTGATTCTGAGGGGAGATGTGTGATTGTCATACAGCGCATCACTTTTTCCATATTTTGTTATGTTACAGCCTTATTCCAAAATGGATTAAATTCATTTTTTTCCTCAGAATTCTACACACAACACCCCATAATGACAACGTGCAAAAAGTTTACTTGAGGTTTTTGCAAATTTATTGAAAATAAAAAAAACTGAGAAATCACATGTACATAAGTAATCACAGCCTTTGCTCAATACTTTGTCGATGCACCTTTGGCAGCAATTACAGCCTCAAGTCTTTTTGAATATGATGCCACAAGCTTGGCACACCAATCCTTGGCCAGTTTCGCCCATTCCTCTTTGCAGCACCTCTCAAGCTCCATCAGGTTGGATGGGAAGCGTCGGTGCACAGCCATTTTAAGATCTCTCCAGAGATGTTCAATCGGATTCAAGTCTGGGCTCTGGCTGGGCCACTCAAGGACATTCACAGAGTTGTCGAAAAGCTACTCCTGTGATATCTTGGCTGTGTGCTTAGGATCGTTGTCCTTCTGAAAGATGAATCATCTCCCCAGTCTGAGGTCAAGAGCGCTCTGGAGCAGGTTTTCATCCAGGATGTCTCTGTACATTGCTGCAGTCATCTTTCCCTTTATCCTGACTAGTCTCCCAGTCCCTGCTGCTGAAAAACATCCCCAAAGCATGATGCTGCCACCACCATGCTTCACTGTAGGGATGGTATTGGCCTAGTGATGAGCGGTGCCTCCAAACGTGACTCCTGGCATTCACACCAAGGAGTTCAATCTTTGTCTCATCAGACCAGAGAATTTTCTTTCTCATGATCTGAGAGTCCTTCAGGTGCCTTTTGGCAAACTCCAGGTGGGCTGCCAAGTGCCTTTTACTAAGGAGTGGCTTCCGTCTGGCCACTCTACCATACAGGCCTGATTGGTGGATTGCTGCAGAGATGGTTGTCCTTCTGGAAGGTTCTCCTCTCTCCACAGAGGACCTCTGGAGCTCTGACAGAGTGACCATCGGGTTCTTGGTCACCTCCCTGACTAAGGCCCTTCTCCCCCGATCGCTCAGTTTAGATGGCCGGCCAACTCTAGGAAGAGTCCTGGTGGTTTCAAGCTTCTTCCACTTACGGATGATGGAGGCCACTGTGCTCATTGGGACCTTCAAAGCAGCAGAAATTTTTCTTTAACCTTCCCCAGATTTGTGCCTCGAGATAATCCTGTCTCGGAGATCTACAGACAATTCCTTTGACTTCATGCTTGGTTTGTGCTCTGACATGAACTGTCAGCTGTGGGACCTTATATAAACAGGTGTGTGCCTTTCCAAATCATGTCCAATCAACTGAATTTACCACAGGTGGACTCCAATTAAGATGCAGAAACATCTCAAGGATGATCAGGGGAAACAGGATGCACCTGAGCTCAATTTTGAGCTTCATGGCAAAGGCTGTGAATACTTATGTACATGTGCTTTCTCAATTTTTTTATTTTTAATAAATTTGCAAAAATTTCAAGTAAACTTTTTTCATGTTGTCATTATGGGGTGTTGTGTGTAGAATTCTGAGGAAAAAAATGAATTTAATCCATTTTGGAATAATGCTGTAACATAACAAAATGTGGAAAAAGTGATGCGCTGTTTATAGTTTCCGGATGCACTGTACGTAATTTATTTAACTGTAAAGTGATTTTGATACATATTTATGCACCCAATGTCGATGATCAGGAATTCATGTAAAATGTATTTGCATCCATTCCCAATGTGAACACTCAAAAATTATAATGGCTGGGGACTTTAATTGTGTTTTAAATCCAGACCTAGAGAGGTCTTCATCCACAGGGGAGATGACATTTAACACTGCAAAGACGATTGCACTGTTTGTAACTGACCACAACTTATCAGACCCCTGGAGATTTCTAAACCCAAGCTCAAGAGCATATTCCTTTTACTCACCAGTGCATCATTGCTACTCAAGAATTGATTATTTCTTTTTAGATAACAACTTCTTGCCTAAGATTAAATCTTGTAAGTACGATGCTATTGTTATTTCTGACCATGCCCCCTTGATTTTGAAGCTAAAATCACTATGCCCCACATACACATCTCGCAGATGGCATCTTAATCCACTTTTATTAGCAGACGAGAACTGTACAGAATTTATATCCAAGCAAATCAATTTTTTTTGAGACAAATACACCCACAGAGGTTTCTGCAGGAACCCTCTGGGAAACCCTGAAGACCTTCTTAAGAGGACAGATTATCTCATATCTTTCCCACAAAAATAAATTGGAAACCAAGAAGGTATCAGAGCTAATCAATGAAATTACTAGAATAGATCAGGAACATTCCAGGTGTCCAAGTGAGATACTTCATAGGAAAAGGCAGGCTCTGCATTCAGAGCTCAACCTCTTAACAACTAAAGAAACTGAACAACTCATGCTTAAATCAAGACATCATTATTATGAACATGGAGAGAAAGCTAATAAGATCTTAGCTCAACAAATCCACAAGCAAGAATTTTGCAGTGCAATCCCAGCAATCACCAGCACAAACGGAGACAAAATCATTGACCATAAAAATATAATGCACAAATTTAAAGACTACTATAAATCTTTATACTCTACTGAGATTAAAGAAGACAAGATACAATCTAAGGCATTTCTGGATGCATTGCAGATACCACAAATAGGTACTCCTAGGACAGAGGAATTGGATAAACCTTTGGCACTATCAGATTTACTAGATGCTATAAACTCAATGCAGAGTGGAAAAGCAGCAGGCCCTGATGGCTACCCTGCCGAATTTTATAAGAAATCCTCAACTCAGCTAGCTCCCCTTCTTTTAGCAACATTTATAGAAGCTAGAGAAAATAAAATTCTACCTTAAACTTTTTGCCAAGCATTAATTACTGTCTTTCCTAAACAGAATAAGGACTTATTAAAATGTGCATCGTACAGACCAATCTCACTTCTCAATAACAATGTTAAGATACTCTCCAAAGTCCTAGCTAGAAGGATGGAGAAAGTGTTGCCTTCAGTATTATCACAACACCAAACTGGATTTATTAAAGGCAGACACTTAGCTTCCAATCTTTGACGCATGTTTAATATAATATATTCACCAACAAAGTCAAACACCCTGGAGATGATATTATCATTGGATGCAGAAAAAGCTTTAGACATGGTTGAATGGAACTACCCTTTCACTACAGTGGAGAAATTTGGGGTTGGCCCGAACATTTGTGCATGGATGAAATTACTGTATTCCAATCCAGAAGCTTGAGTTTGTATTAACAACATCAATTCAGACTACTTTAAACTACAGTGTGGTACCAAAAAGGATGCCCCTTGTCACCACATCTTTTTACAATCACCATTGAGCCACTCGCATTTCATTATCGAAATGCTATGGGGATTATCAGAGAAGGACTGGAACAGAAAAGTTCTTTATATGCGGATGATATGGTACTGTATATATCAGACCCACAAAATACTGTGCCTGCAGTCCTAACAGCACTAACAGAATTTCAAAAGATTTCTGGTCTCAAAATCAATTTGAATAAAAGTGTGCTCTTCTCAGTGAATTATCAAGCATACAATACAATACAATAAAGTTTATTTTTGTATAGCCCAAAATCACACAGGAAGTGCCGCAATGGGCTTTAACAGGCCCTGCCTCTTGACAGCCCCCCAGCCTTGACTCTCTAAGAAGACAAGGAAAAACTCCCAAAAAAAACCTTGTAGGGAAAAAATGGAAGAAACCTTGGGAAAGGCAGTTCAAAGAGAGACCCCTTTCCAGGTAGGTTGGGCGTGCAGTGGGTGTCAAAAGAAGGGGGTCAATACAATACAATGCAGTACACAGAACAGAACAATTCCTCAATATAGTAAGAAATAAAAAATATAAATTTTAGAAGTACAGAGCAGAATTTAACAGTAGATGATATATCCCATGATAAGATTTGGATTTGTGTAGAGTCCTGGAGACCTCATCCTTCAAGCTGCCTCCCCCATTTGGCCATTCCACGGCTGAAACAGTGCTGGGCCAGCCAATCCGATGAAAGGACCCCTCTTTCCCACGATTCCTGCGATCCTCCATCTGGGATGACTTTTCCTTAGGCAGGCAAAACAACTTGGCAGGTGGGCCATGGCACCAAGTGCCACATTTGAGTACCGAGAAGAAAAACAGAATAAGTGAGGGTTAGTATACAATTATAACTGTCATGTTACTTATGTTTAAGTGCTAATGACTAACAACAGAGATGCAGTCTGTACAGTTAATCAGCAGCTCTAGTCAGGATATGCTAAACTGAAGTAGTGAGTCTTCAGCCGGGATTTAAAAGCTGAGACCGAAGGGGCATCTCTTATAGTAGCAGGCAGACCATTCCACAGTTTAGGGGCCCTGTAACTAAAAGCTCGACCTCCCACTGTTACTTTATTAATCCTTGGAATCATAAGCAGACCGGCATCTTGAGATCTTAATGTGCGCTCAGGTTTGTAAGTCATGTTCAGACAAGTAAGCCGGACCTCGACCATTTAATGCTTTATATGTTAAAAGAAGGATTTTGAAATCTGCCCTAAACTTAACCGGGAGCCAGTGTAAGGATTTAAGAACTGGAGTTATGTGTTCGTATTTTCTTGTTCTTGTAATAATTCTCGCAGCCGCATTTTGGATTAACTGGAGGCTGTATAAAGAACAGTTTGAACATCCAGTGAACACCGCATTGCAGTAGTCAATCCTACTAGAGATAAATGCATGAATTAGTTTCTCAGAATCCTGTTTATTTAAAAAGCGCCTTAATTTCCTAACATTTTTAAGATGGAAGAAACATGTTTTGGACAACTTTGTAATATGCGTTTTAAATGACATGCTAGAGTCAAAGATAACTCCTTGATTGCGGGCTGATTCAGTAAAATTGACTGGGATTCCCACTGAGTTAAATGATGACAAAATATTGTTGTGATCAGCATCATTCCCTCCAACAATTAACATCTCTGTTTTATCTGTATTTAAAGACAAGTAGTTCTTATTCATCCACTCCTTTAATTCACTAACACAACTAATTAAAGACAGCATTGGAGAAACTTCATCTGATTTAAATGAAAGGTATAACTAGGTGTCATGTGCATACGAGTGAAAATTAACATTATGTTTCCTAATGAGAGATCCCAGTGGAAGCATATAAAGTGAAAACAGTAAAGGTCCCAGTACTGAGCCCTGCGGGACACCATATTGAACTTCTGTGTATAATGAGTGACTCACTCAGAATATGGAACCAATGTAGGAAGTATATTAAGATAGAGAAGCTTTAATCTGTGGCACCTCTGCATGAGAACCACCTTTTCCCATCCTCTCAAACGTACTCAGTTTTTAATACATGGAAAACATCCAGGACTAAATGTCAATTTATTTATATAGCACATTTAAAACAACGTAGGAATGCTGTGGTCAAAGCGATTTACAATGAAAGAAGAAAAAAAACATACAATTAACATAAAAAACATAAATAGAAATAAAGTAAATGAACATAAATAAAATAAATAATAAATAGAATAAAATAAATGAACATAAATGAAATAAATAATAAATAGAATAAAATAAATGAACATAAATAAAATCTATACTAATAAAAGGCAAAGCCCTGACTGACTGACTGACTGACTGACTGACTGACTCACTCATCACTAATTCTCCAACTTCCCGTGTAGGTAGAAGGCTGAAATTTGGCAGGCTCATTCCTTACAGCTTACAGTGATGTGAAAAACTATTTGCCCCCTTCCTGATTTCTTATTCTTTTGCATGTTTGTCACAAAAAATGTTTCTGATCATCAAACACATTTAACCATTAGTCAAATATAACACAAGTAAACACAAAATGCAGTTTGTAAATGGTGGTTTTTATTATTTAGTGAGAAAAAAAAATCCAAACCTACATGGCCCTGTGTGAAAAAGTAATTGCCCCCTGAACCTAATAACTGGTTGGGCCACCCTTAGCAGCAATAACTGCAATCAAGCATTTGCGATAACTTGCAATGAGTCTTTTACAGCGCTCTGGAGGAATTTTGGCCCACTCATCTTTGCAAAATTGTTGTAATTCAGCTTTATTTGAGGGTTTTCTAGCATGAACCGCCTTTTTAAGGTCATGCCATAGCATCTCAATTGGATTCAGGTCAGGACTTTGACTAGGCCACTCCAAAGTCTTCATTTTGTTTTTCTTCAGCCATTCAGAGGTGGATTTGCTGGTGTGTTTTGGGTCATTGTCCTGTTGCAGCACCCAAGATCGCTTCAGCTTGAGTTGACGAACAGATGGCCGGACATTCTCCTTCAGGATTTTTTGGTAGACAGTAGAATTCATGGTTCCATCTATCACAGCAAGCCTTCCAGGTCCTGAAGCAGCAAAACAACCCCAGACCATCACACTACCACCACCATATTTTACTGTTAGTATGATGTTCTTTTTCTGAAATGCTGTGTTCCTTTTACGCCAGATGTAACGGGACATTTGCCTTCCAAAAAGTTCAACTTTTGTCTCATCAGTCCACAAGGTATTTTCCCAAAAGTCTTGGCAATCATTGAGATGTTTCTTAGCAAAATTGAGACGAGCCCTAATGTTCTTTTTGCTTAACAGTGGTTTGCGTCTTGGAAATCTGCCATGCAGGCCGTTTTTGCCCAGTCTCTTTCTTATGGTGGAGTCGTGAACACTGACCTTAATTGAGGCAAGTGAGGCCTGCAGTTCTTTAGACGTTGTCCTGGGGTCTTTTGTGACCTCTCGGATGAGTCATCTCTGCACTCTTGGGGTAATTTTGGTCGGCCGGCCACTCCTGGGAAGGTTCACCACTGTTCCATGTTTTTGCCATTTGTGGATAATGGCTCTCACTGTGGTTCGCTGGAGTCCCAAAGCTTTAGAAATGGCTTTATAACCTTTACCAGACTGATAGATCTCAATTACTTCTGTTCTCATTTGTTCCTGAATTTCTTTGGATCTTGGCATGATGTCTAGCTTTTGAGGTGCTTTTGGTCTACTTCTCTGTGTCAGGCAGCTCCTATTTAAGTGATTTCTTGATTGAAACAGGTGTGGCAGTAATCAGGCCTGGGGGTGGCTATGGAAATTGAACTCAGGTGTGATACACCACAGTTAGGTTATTTTTTAACAAGGGGGGCAATTACTTTTTCACACAGGGCCATGTAGGTTTGGATTTTTTTTCTCCCTAAATAATAAAAACCATCATTTAAAAACTGCATTTTGTGTTTACTTGTGTTATATTTGACTAATGGTTAAATGTGTTTGATGATCAGAAACATTTTGTGTGACAAACATGCAAAAGAATAAGAAATCAGGAAGGGGGCAAATAGTTTTTCACACCACTGTACTTGCAAAAATTAGGCAGGTTTCATTTCGAAATTCTACGCGTAATGGTCATAACTGGAACCTGTTTTTTGTCCATATACTCTAATGGAGGAGGCGGAGTCACGTATCGCGTCATCACGCCTCCTACGTAATCACGTGAACTAAAAACAAGGAAGAGATTTACAGCACGAGTCAAACGCAGGAACGAAGGTAAATGACGTTAATTTTTGAGTGTCTTTTAATACTGTGTAAGCATACATATTAACACATGTGCAATTAAACGTGTGCATTTACGGGGTGATTTCTCAGGCTTAAAAGCTCGCCTTTTATCAAACGCGGGAACAAAGGTAAATGACGTTAATTTTTGAGTGTCTTTTAATACTGTGTAAGCATACATATTAACACATGTGCAATTAAACGTGCCTTTACGGGTTGATTTCTCAGGTTTAAAAGCTCGCCTTTTATTAAAGAGGCAAATGCAAACTGTTTTCATTCTGAAGGGCACAAACCACGTTAGATTTCATGCTCAAGAGTAAACTCAGCACACAGCTTGGTCATATTACAACTGGTTCATTTTCCTCAGTTTAAAAAGGTTTACTTTTCTTCTTAATAAAATTTTTAAAGCAGTACTTCGGCGCTGCGAAGCGCGGGTATTTTGATATCTATCAAAATATATCGCGTCATCACGCCTCCCACGTAAGCACGTGAACTGACCCGCTGCCGTTTGCAATGCCATATTCGCGAGATACAAGTTTAATGAGAAGACACGAGGTATAAACGACAGTTTGGATCACTTTGTAACAGAGTTAAAATTGCTGTAGCGAGAAACTTTTAACTGCCGGGTCTTAGCTAACATTAAATAAACCCGTGGACATCGCAACATCACACAAGAGAGCGGCTCACGTGAAGTGACTGAACGCAGCAGGAGTGATCACTTCGATGAATCAAACCTGTTTAAAAAACACCTTACACAATTGATAAGGTACGAAAACAATATGAAACCGATTGTGGATTTGCGTACAGCCACTGAAACTTTTTGATGGCACGCGACTTCAGGTCACGTGTCTGCAAAAGAACCTCATTGAGGCAACTATTTTTACTGGCGGTGGCTCCGGGGAGAGAGTTTTTATTCCTCGCATCCCCGTTATACCCTCTGATCTCCCATTTCAATTCAAACGCCTCCAATTTCCACTAAGGCTCTGCTTCGCAATGACAATTAATAAGTCTCAGGGACAGACCCTACAAAAGGTTGGCATTGATTTGAGACAGGACTGCTTTTCACATGGCCAACTGTACGTTGCATGCTCAAGAGTAAGCTCAGCACACAGCTTGGTCATATTACAACCGGAGGGGTGAACTGACAATG
>NC_041394.2:155077784-155120284 GCF_900747795.2 Erpetoichthys calabaricus | reverse complement strand
TTTACTAGCATTTTTAGACTACTGGCCTAGCTCTTTTCTCAGGGGTGTGGGTTGATTTGTTTCTAATCTTTTTCTTTTCTTTGTTGTCTTTTTGTAAAAAATTCAATAAAATTCAAAAAAATAATGAACACTGACTTACACTTGAATCCAAGAAGTTGTTCCTCAAAGTTCTTCTTCTAAGCTCTTCTAGCAGAGAGAGGAAGTTGGGCAGAAACTACTGCCTTTTCCCATGTGTGCTGATCTTCTGCTGAAGACAGGGCAGTGGGAGGCTCCAGGGGCCACTTAACTAACTTCCTAGTACTTAGGTGGTGTGCAAAGCTATGCTAAAGTTCACCCTGGGTGGGAGCATATGTGAAGAGTGCAGACAGAAACCCTGAACACACATTAGGTCATAGCACACACCTGCACCTACATCATTACACTTGTTTACACTCAAATGATCTTGTTAAACACATTATATCTGCAATAAAATGAAAACATTTTTTGTAATGTACCATAATCCAGACTACAATATGTGAATGTCAGGTTGTATAATAGCTCAGATGAACTTCACACTAGTAGTATCACAACTATGCACTGGTCTTTATTCTTGCATCAGAGAAGTACTTAATTATGACTATCCATCCATCCATTTTCCAACCTGCTGAATCCGAACACAGGGTCACGGGGGTCTGCTGGAGCCAATCCCAGCCAACACAGGGCACAAGGCAGGAACCAGTCCCGGGCAGGGTGCCAACCCACCGCAGTTAATTATGACTATTGTTTGTGAACTTTGAACATTTGAACTTGCTGTATTTTTTTTCATTACAATTTAAATGTATTAGGAGTCGGAGTCAGTGTCGGTACATTTTTGCCGACTCTGACCCGACTCCAGGTTCCCAAAATTGTCTCCAACTCCACAGCCTTGGGAATAAATCTGGATAGCAGATTTAAGGTTTTCATACTTCTTGCTACATGGAAAATATTTCTTTCATGGCAGTTAAGTAGTTCCTACTTATCAGCTTTAATGTTAATCTTGATTTTCCTTTTCAACAATTCAAAGCAGTCCTCTGCAATTTTGCCTTTGTTTTAATCATAAAACCATTGTTATTTACCTCAAATTGTCTATAACGCAATATGCTGTGTGAGGTGAGTGCTTTTTGTTGAACAGATGTTGCCTGCTCTGTTTTCGTCTATCTTTCTTGCTTCATTTTTTTAAAGACTTTTGTTCAGGTGCATTTTGTAATAGAACGCAATTTTAAGTTAAACCCGGCTGAAAAAAGGTTTTCAAATTGGGAAAAGCATTGCAAGATAGTTGTTTATAGTCTGTAACCATTATTGAACATGTTTAAATTTTTAGCCATTTACAGCTTTTCCAGTGTGATGTTAAAATATTTAAATAATTAAATATATGATTTAATTATATTGAGGTTATGTTATATTGAATTGCATTTTATTAATTGTAAAGTAATAGCATTACTGAATTAGCACAATATAGCAATTAAGTATAAGGGGAGGTTTAGAGCATTGTACTCTACGCTCGGATCCTTAATTATACTTCCCTCTGTGTTTAAAGTTGGTTTGATACAGAAAAACTGAGCATATAATAAGTCTTACCGTATTTCATATTAGATTCAGAAAGACCCCAGGCTCAGTGACTTGTTACTTTCCAAGAAACCTTTATGGAATAGTTAATAAAATATTGATAATACAATTATTTTTTTCCTGTTAGGTAAAGAATCCATATATTAAATAATTCTAATTACCACTAAACGTTATAATTAATATGAGCACTCAATATACATTTTTATAACATACTAGTACAGTAGGACTGAAAACTATTCCAATCTAAAATGTGTGGTTTCAGGATTATGCACTTTTCTATCCTTCTTTTTCCATTAGTTTCCTCTTTAATAAGCAAAGCTTCATTTGTAAATGCTCTTTTAATTATTTCTCTTAAACATATTACATCAGTTGTAAGATGTCTGCCACTAAAGCTTATAATAAAATACACTTGTGCCAAGACTGCCTGCTTTGATTTTAAATATTTTAAATATTTATCTCCTTATTTTCCTTCTTTAGATTTTATGCAGTATCTGATATTTGCCTGCTTACTGTCTTCTGTTTCAACCCTTTCTATGTTTATTATGCAGCTGATTACATTTTCATTATGCTTGAAAACTTACATAACAACTCTATTTCTCTGTCTTTATTTGCTGTCCGCAGTGTGGCTTCAAGGTTAGTAGATGCTTTATTTCTTTCTGCTCGATATGTAAAAATTTGTTTTCTTATATACTGCTTCTTTCTGTTATTTACAAACTATTTTTAAAATGCTTACATGTATGCTGAAGTGTTTATTGTTACCTTCTAATAATCACTTTTTAATATGGACATGTGCTCTTAATCTGTGATTGATATAGTTCTAATTTAGAAATATGGAAACAAACAAAATGCCTGGCCTGTACAAATAAAGATATGTGAGATATATATGTTTAAAGTTGTTCATTTTGCATGGCCATCTGAACAAAGCAGCCTTGATAAATTTTCTTTCCAATGTGGCCAGTTTCAACAAAGTAGAAACCCTGAAACAGGCATTACAATATCTTACCACATTTTTTAGGTTATTAATTTACTTGTTCACGTATAGTTGTATCAAACTGCGGTATAATTTGATTGAAGCAATAATGTGAGTACATTTGGCAAGTATGCAAGATAACTATATTGATATTTTGTGCAAATAATTTATTAAGACATTGATAAAACCATTCAAATTGCAACATTTCTAAAAAGAAAAATATTAATTTCTTATTAATCTAACACAGAAAGTTCCCAGTTATTTGGCATTCACCTCGGAAGAACCAAATATTTAATGGTAAAAAAAGAGCAAAAAGGAACATATCACATTGCATAATAACTAATTTGTAAAAATATTATGTCCTGTTCTTTTAAACTTTCTGTTTATAACCTTTAACTTTTTGAAGTGTTTATTATATACACTGAGCGTTGATTTTATTGGCAACACCTACAAATTACATGTAATGTAGTGCTCTAATGGATTGGCAAGTTAGAAAAGAGATTTCAGAAGAAAACTGTGACACAGGAATGGGTCAGAGCCTAGGAAATGAAAAAAAAACCTATCGTGGTGGTTGGAGCATTCCAAATCTCAGACAGAAACTAGGAACCATCAGAGTGTTACTTGAAGCTAGATGTGTACATTTCCTTAGAGGTGCCAGAGCAGGACAGTGTATTACGCTCTGCCAGAAAACCAGGGAAGTTACCTCAGGTTACTAGAGTGTACGCATTTCAGTGGGTATCAGTATCAACCGTCATGTAGCATACAGAAGTAATATAAACAAATACATTGTTTTTCTAGACCTCTACAGTTGTAAAGTGACAGAGAGACTAACACTGCACATATTCCTTCCCTATCAAGCCCTAATGCCCGTAAACGGGAGAACCTAAAGTGTGTCCTACTACTAAGTCATTAAGGACTTTCTTCATCTCTCTAATCTTGCAAAGGTAGAGCAGACACTAATTCATTTAAACATATGCACAATGTCAAGTGACAAAAACACCAGAGTGAATCACAAAGCTGACACAAAATGTTAAATTTGAATTGAAAAGCAGAAAAAAACAATGACAGCAAACCTCAATAATTGCTGATCAACAAATGTTACAATGAAAGCATTAAGCAATTAAATAACTAGACAAGAAAAGTTGATAGTCTACCATCTATAGTCTAGCTCATTTTCAGTATAACAATGGATGATGAAGGAGCACCAACATTCCTTAAGAACAGAAAAAGAAACATTAAAACAGAAAATGTATATAAAAAATCAATGTCAATAGGGAGAAGCCAAGACTGTAGGAGACATATTAGACTGGAGAGTAGTTTGGTAATAGTGGAGACTTGTGGATGTCTGTGGTAGCTTGGTCTAGTAGGCATGGTGGTGTTCTGTAGTCTTGTGTTCCTGTGTACGTGCTTTATATTAGTCCATGAGGAAAAGTTAGTTTTATTTTTTTGTGGAATACACGTTTTTCTGTTTTGTTTTCTTTCTTTAACTTTCAGATTACTATACACTATTCCAGCCATAGATAGCTACTTAAAATGGCTTACTCTTCAGTTACCGTCCTCCATCACCGACAACATCAAATTAGCTAACAATACTGCTAAATGATATAGGCATGTACCAACAAAATATACACTAGAATAAATAATGAATCACGTAATAGAAGATGCCATCTTTCCTGCTATGAGTGTAAGAGATATAATAATAGAATAACCATGCTGAGGTTTTATTGCAGAATTTTGACATAGCCAGATTGGGGAGTGGTCACCACCCAAAACTATTCAATTGAACAACTTCTTGTGGCCAGGAAAAGGCTGCTGATGGAAAAGGCAAATGGAGCCTGACTTCACCTGTGCAGAGTAACAGACGGGCCATAGCTAATCACCTACACATTGAGTAAAATAGAAAAACCAGGAATAGTGGATCGGAATGTGGCCAGTTTCACTTAATCTAGTTAATCTAAAAACAAGAAATTGTGGATGCACTGGCCTAGCAACATGAACAGTGGTGCTTTATTATTTAATTATGTATAAAATAGTACAATTTTCAGTTGAATGCAGTGTATCATTTGATGGAACTTATCGCTGTTATCTCGCAGACAAAAGAGGCAGGTCTTAAGTTCCAAACACAGTTTTTAAGTGCTCATTAAATCTCAGATATTTAGTTCAAGCATGTAATATTCAGGTTGCACTTGCTTTCTAAGGGTCATACAAAAAGCTGCTGATGGTGATGTTCTAGAAGAAAGGAACATGGATTGATGAAACAAAAATAGTTTAAAAGTTTTACAGCCTCAATCAATGGAATTAATTTTGACAAAACTGCATTATTGTTTAAGCAGACCCTTCATATTCATCTCACTCTACCAGATGTGAAGGTGTTTTATAAATATGTATTCATAGCATCTTAATTTTCATGTGTACAGAGTACATTGAAGTAGAACTACCTTACCTCAAAACCTAAGTCTTTCTTACCTGAAAACAATTTCTAGAACAGCCTAATTAACAGTAGACATCCCAGTTTTCTTTGGGATTTGAAATGAAAGTTAAACTTCTTAATTTATGTCTGTGTTGATGCTGCCATACTCTCAATAACAGATTGTTGCTTTCCAAACAAGACAGCCTGGATTACTGAGGAGCTAAAAAGTCTCCTGAATGAGAAAATCAGAGCATAGCATTCAAATCAGGTGACAAAGCCTCTCTAAAGAGTTTACAGTAAGCTCTGAAGAAAAAGCTAAGTTAAGGGAATGAAAGTTCTAGAACTAAAATATAAAACAATACCAGAATAACATGAAGAATGATTGGAATACACTTGGCATAATTACTGCACTCGAGATATCCAGGCTCAGGTGCTAGAAGGGAGTGTGGACAAACCTAACACCCTGAAACAGTTTCTTAATAGATTTTCCCTCCTTTTACCACCACTACCTTCTTGCAGTGGACCAGCCCCCCAATTACCATCAACACATACTACCACTTCAATTTGTTTGGCCAGTAATGAGTCCACCACTGAGTGACCATTATAGGCTTTCCAAAACCGATGACCAAGTGAGCAGACAACTGAGGAGGCTTCACACTGGAAAAGCTATTTCACCAGATGGAGTCGGTCCTCAAGTTCTTAAGGCTTGTACTGACCAACTTTGTGGTATCCTCTGTCACCTGTTCAGTCTGTCAGTAAGGCTACAGAAAATTCAGCAGCTCTGGAAAACATCTTGCATTGCTCCAGTTCCAAAGAAGGCAGTCATCTCATCACCTAACAACTACAGATCAGTGGCATTTACATCTAACATCATGAAAACCGTTCATAGGTAGACATTGGACTTAAATTAGTTCTCTTATAAAAGACCACCAGGACCCACTGCTGTTTACGTCTTAGAAGAGACTGGAGTGGAAGTTGCAATTAACTATCTCCTTCATAAGCCTTATGCTCACCTGGACAAAGGTGGCAGCAGTATGAGCGTTATAATTTTTGATTTTTGCAGTGTCTTTAATACCATCCATTTATTCTGTTAAGAGGTAAACTCAGGGAGATGCAGGAGGATGAGCCTATGGTGTTCTGAATCCTGGACTATCTGTTGGGTAGGCTACAGTTTGTGAAGCTCAATAGCTGTGTCTTTGTTATGAATGTGAGTAACACTGGAGCACCACAAACAAAAGTCCTATTTCTTTCCTCACTCTGTACCACTCTAAGGATAGGTATAATACCAGATCATGTCATTTGCAATTATTTGAGGATTCTTCAATAATGGGTGTAGTCATAAAGGGGACGAGTCATTTCACCAAGGTGACTGTCTTGCTCTACCCCACCCCTGCTCATCTAATTGCGCTTGATTCATGAAGAGGGGAAAATCCCGTGCTCTTCTAAAGTCACAGTACTTAAAAAGGTTTACTGGCATTCACCAATTCTCTGTGAGATCGCTGACAGTGCTGTGCTGAAGCAGGGTTACGTGTTGTATTAGAATGTCTACTGGCTAGAACATTATCAACAAATAAACCCTTTATTCTACACAGAACAGTCCCTTAATGCCGATGCATTTATAGCCCACAAAAACTATAGTCAATATCTATCATCACATTCTGCCGGCATCTGCGGGGCAGAATAGTGGACAACTGTGGATCTATTTACCATCTCTGGAAGGGGGACTGGGGGAATGAATATTGTTATTGTGTATATATATGTATATATTTATGGTGCTGCAATATAAGGGTTATTTAGGGTGGGGGTGCATGTGTAAGGGATTGTATTTTTTTGTTTATTTTATGTAATGTGATGATAGATAGTGGGGGGGGCGGGCATCGCTCGTTTATCAATCCCATGCGCTTCCTCATGTGCCGGCGCTCCGCTTGGAATTTCCAAAGTTTAAAATGGACTACACTTCAGAGGATGTAATTGACTTTTTAGAGCGCGGGGAAGCTTTTGTGTCTGCTACACCACTGGGCAATGAAGAGCTTATGGGGGTGGTAAACACCTCTTTACAAGGTCCAGGAAGGAGCTGGTGGCAGGCTGCCCGAAACAAAATCACTGACTGGATTTCTTTAAAACACGAATTTCTTAATACTTTCCTTCCTTCTGGTTATAAGATGGAACTTGAAGAGCGTTTCTGGTCAATGGTTCAAGCACCCACACAATCCATAAGGGATTTTGCATACGATTATCGGGCTGTATGTCTGAAGTGGCAACCTGACATGGAAGAGGAAGAACTGGTATGCCGTATATTGAACGCCTGCAATCCATGCTTGGCTGGAGGATTGAGGGGAGTGGTGACCTCGGTGGAACAACTGGTGAAGGTGGGTTCTCTTGTGGAACGAGACTGGGCTGCTTCCAAAGAATACTGAACTAAAGTTCAGACTACCAAAAAGGAAGTTCATTCCAAGAAAGCACCTAAAAAACAGAACAGTCTAACTGAAGTGGGGGTCACTGTTGTCCAGGTACAGACCTCTCTTCTGGTGGTCTTGACCCAGGTGAGGGGATTACACATAGATGCAGTCGTAGATACTGGAAGCCACTTCACTCTAATGAAGAGGAGCCTATGGAAAAAAATAGCACTGCCAGGGGAAAACCTTGCAACGGCAACCTCAGTCAAATTTATTTTAGTGGATGGTACCAAGCATGTGGCTGTGGGTAGGGTCCCGTTAACCTTCCAAATAGATTTGACCCACTGGAAGACCGAAACCTATGTTCTGGAGGACAAGCACTTGACCATTCCATTGGTCCTTGGTCTGGAATTTACTATACATCTGTATTTGAGGAGCTACTCTATAGATGGGGGTGAAATGAAGCCTTTTTTTTATCAAAGGCTCGCGAAGATCTGGGATGGTCCAACCTCAACTTTTATGCTGCTGAAGTAATGACCTCCAAGACCAATTCACTAGCAAGTGTTCTGGAACAACCCGAGGAGGTAAAGCCTCTATTATGTCGATGGCCAGAAGTGTGGACGGAAAAACTGGGTTTGACCAGTACTATCTCTCATATTATAAGGACTAAAGATGAGATCCCAGTTCATCATCGGGCATACAGGGCATCCCCCCAGAAGAGGGAAATCATAAGGGAGCATCTGGACAAGATGTTGCAGGATGGCATTATAGAACCGTCAACTTCACCATGGGCCTCTCCAGTAGTCCTTATAAAAAAACTGGATGGGACACATCGTTTCTGTGTAGACTACAGGGGATTAAATGCAAAAACCCATCATGATGCTTATCCGATGCCCCAAGTTCAACAGATCTTGGAAAGTCTGCATGGTGCAAACATTTTTAGCACCCTGGACCTCCGCAGTGGATATTGGCAGGTGCAAATGGAGGAATATAGCAAACCAAAGACAGTAGTAATTACCCCCGAGGGATTATTCCAATTCAGAGCCATGCCGTTCGGGCTGAAGAACGCTGGGGCTAGTTTCCAGTGTCTGATGGAGCAAGTTCTCAAGGGGTTAATTGGCAAAATCTGCTATGTATACATTGATGACATAATTGTGTTCTCCCCAGCACTGCAACCACATCTGCAACAGCTAGAAGTGGTCTTCCAGAGGCTGCAACAGATACATCTGACACTAAATGTGGAGAAGTGTTGTTTCCTTCAACCCCAGATTAGATTCTTGGGCCATGTGGTGTCGGGAAAAGGGGTTGAAGTGTACCCTGAAAAGATTGCAGCAATTCAGGGCTATCCTACCCCCACAGATCTTAAAAGTCTGCAGAGGTTTCTTGGTCTTGTAGGGTGGTACCACAAATTTATCCCTCGATTGGCTGACATCGCTGCACCCTTGCATCACCTGAAGAAGAAGGATGTTCCATGGGAATGGACAGCTCAATGTCAGGATGCAGTTGAGCAATTAAAAGGGGCTCTTCAATCTCCACCCATCCTGGCTCAACCTGATGTACGAGTCATTTTTCAAGTTCACAAAGATTCCAGCAACGTCAGGCTTGGAGCAGTTCTGACCCAAATGATCGAGGGGGATCAGAAAGTAATTGCTTATGCCTCAAGGGGTCTGCATGGGGCTGAGCTAAATTACTCCACCTCGGAAAAAGAATGCTTGGTGGTGGTCTGGGCTGTGGAAAAATGGCGCCACTTCCTAGAAGGGGTGGCATTCGAGGTCTTCACTGATTATAATGCACTGACTTGGGCCTTTAATCAGCCGAAGACGTCATCCCAACTGACCAGATGGGCTTTGCGCCTCCAAGCTTTTAATTTCAAGGTGTTCTATCAGAAGGGCTGCAATAACATCGTCCCGGATGCACTGTCCCAGATTTGTTGGATGTCTGGGGATATATGTGTGGTCACTACTCATACTCAATGGACAGACCTACCTTTAAGTATGCAGGACCTAGCTCGAGCACATACCAACTGTCCTGTGTGCCAGAAGGTTAGTGAAGATTCTGATAAGATTGAACGTGATCGCATACACTTCAAGGACATCCAGGGTGTCCTTTTCCGTGTGGTGCCAGCCAATCTCGGAGGATCCAAGTGCCAGTTAGTGGTCCCGGAAAAGTATGTACCTGACTTCCTTAAATATTATCACAACAGTCCATTTGGTGGGCATCTTGGGCGGAAGAAGACCTTGATGAAGATTGTGGAAGTAGCTTGGTGGCCCACCATTCGAAGGGATGTTTGGAGCCATGTGAAATCATGTAAGATCTGCCAGCAATTGAAGAACCCCCCTGGTAAGCCAGTAGGATTTCTCCAATCCACTCTTACAACTGAAGCTGGTGAAATGCTGGGAATTGATTTGATGGGGCCTTTACCTTCATCCAGAACCCAAAAGACAGTGTTAATGGTTGTGGTAGATTATTTTTCAAAATGAGTAGAACAATTTGCTCTTCGGGACACCAAGGTTCCGAAGATTTGCTCTTCTTTCAAAGATGAGATTTTCACCTGCTGGGGGGTCCCAAAGTATAATGTGTCTGACAGGGGCCCTCAATTTACTAGCTCTATGCTTCAGGGACTGTATACAGCTTGGGGAGTCAAACACAAACTCACCACGGCTTACCATCCACAGACAAATTTGACGGAAAGAGTGAGTAGGACCCTGAAGACTATGGTAGCCTCCTGTGTGGGTGAATGACACCAAGACTGGGATAAGTGGCTACCGGAGCTCCGATTTGCTATCAACACAGCAGTGCATGAGGCCACTGGTGAGACCCCTGCTCAGGTGGCTATCGGCCGACAACTCAAAAGTCCCCTTGACCGTCTTATCACCCCAGCACCTCTCCCTGATTCAAAGACATACACCACAATTCAGATCCTCGAAAAATTAAAGCAGCAAGTACAAAGGAGGTTGGTGAGTGTGACATCCAGGCAGGCTAAGTATTATAATGCACGACGGCGAGTGGTACCCTTTGCTGTCGGGGACTTGGTTTGGACTAGGACTCACCCACTCTCCAGTGCTGTCAACAGGTTTGCTGCTAAGCTATCGCCCAAATGGGTGGGTCCAGTAAAAATTATAAAACGTTTAGGACCGGTTCATTTCCGCATACAAAGGGGTAGTGGTGTAGATGCCATAGTGGAAACAATTCATGTGGCCAATATCAAGCCCTACTTTGGACCTGCCGTTCCACCGACTGGTGGTGGGGATCTATGGAGCGCTGCCACATAAAGATAATATGTTTTCTGCTGTCGATCGGGTGTTGTGGGGAACATTCTTACATCCAGAGATTGACAGCGGTTCCCCAGAGGTGGAACTTCCGGTTTTACTGTTTTCTTTCGGGGAATGATTTGCATAAAGCGCCCCGTTTTAAAGAGAGAAGGAGAAGAGGAGGAAAAAAAAATAAACAAAAAGGCATCGGATAATTAAAAACAGATCAGCTACTGCACGGGCCATGTAAGAAGTCTAGGAGCTCCTACAGTCCTGTCAGAAGGTGGAAGGTATTCTTTTGATCGGGGAATCGAATGTTCCGCTATTCATACGCACTCGGGTGAGCTGCTTCAAAGGACTTATTGTATTGTTGTATCATGGTGCAAGACTGACTGTTTGTCTTTCATGACGAAGAGGTGATTGTACTAGTAGTCCGCAATTGTCAGGACTCCTCGTTTGGCCTGCCGGCATCTGCGGGGCAGAATAGTGGACAACTGTGGATCTATTTACCATCTCTGGAAGGGGGACTGGGGGAATGAATATTGTTATTGTGTATATACAGGTGCTGGTCATAAAATTAGAATATCATGACAAAGTTGATTTATTTCAGTAATTACATTCAAAAAGTGAAACTTGTATATTAGATTCATTCATTACACATAGACTGATGCATTTCAAATGTTTATTTCTTTTAATGTTGATGATTATAACTGACAACTAATGAAAGTCCCAAATTCAGTATCTCGGAAAATTAGAATATCAATTAAGACCAATGCAAAAAAAGGATTTTTAGAAATGTTGGCCAACTGAAAGGTATGAACATGAAAAGTATGAGCATGTACAGCACTCAATATTTAGTTGGGGCTCCTTTGGCCTGGATTACTGCAGCAATGCAGCGTGGCATGGAGTCGATCAGTCTGTGGCACTGCTCAGGTGTTATGAGAGCCCATGTTGCTCTGATAGTGGCCTTCAGCTCTTCTGAATTGTTGGGTCTGGTGAATTGCATCTTCGTCTTCACAATACCCCATGGGGTTAAGGTCAGGCGAGTTTGCTGGCCAATCAAGAACAGGGACACCATGGTCCTTAAACCAGGTACTGGTAGCTTTGGCACTGTGTGCAGGTGCCAGGTCCTGCTGGAAAATGAAATCTGCATCTCCATAAAGTTCGTCAGCAGCAGGAAGCATGAAGTACTCTAAAACTTCCTGGTAGACGGCTGCGTTGACCTTGAACCTCAGAAAACACAATTGACCAACACCAGCAGATGACATGGCACCCCTAACCATCACTGACTGTGGAAACTTTACACTGGACCTCAAGCAACATGGATTCTGTGCCTCTCCTCTCTTCCTCCAGACGCTGGGACCTTGATTTCCAAAGGAAATGCAAAATTTACTTTCATCAGAGAACATAACTTTGGACCACTCAGCAGCAGTCCAAAGGCGAGATGCTTCTGACGCTGTCTCTTGTTCAAGAGTGGCTTGACACAAGGAATGCGACAGCTGAAACCCATGTCTTGCATACGTCTGTGCGTGGTGGTTCTTGAAGCACTGACTCCAGCTGCAGTCCACTCTTTGTGAATCTCTCCCACATTTTTGAATGGGTTTTGTTTCACAATCCTCTCCAGGGTGCGGTTAACCCTATTGCTTAAACACTTTTTTCTACCACATCTTGTCCTTCCCTTCGCCTCTCTATTAATGTGCTTGGACACAGAGCTCTGTGAACAGCCAGCCTCTTTAGCAATGACCTTTTGTGTCTTGCCCTCCTTGTGCAAGGTGTCAATGGTCGTCTTTTGGACAACTGTCAAGTCAGCAGTCTTCCCCATGATTGTGTAGCCTACAGAACTAGACTGAGAGACCATTTAAAGGCTTTTGCAGGTGTTTTGAGTTAATTAGCTGATTAGAGTGTGGCACCAGGTGTCTTCAATATTGAACCTTTTCACAATATTCTAATTTTCTGAGATACTGAATTTGGGACTTTCATTAGTTGTCAGTTATAATCATCAAGATTAAAAGAAATAAACATTTGAAATACATTAGTCTGTGTGTAATAAATGAATCTAATATACATGTTTCACTTTTTGAATGGAATTACTGAAATAAATCAACTTTGTCATGATATTCTAATTTTATGACCAGCACCTGTATATGTATATATTTGTGGCGCTGCAATATAAGGGTTATTTAGGGGGGGGGGGTGGGTGCATGTGTAAGGGATTGTATTTTTTTTGTTTATTTTATGTAATGTGATGATAGATATTGACTATAGTTTTTGTGGGCTATAAATGCATCGGCATTAAGGGACTGTTCTGTGTAGAATAAAGGGTATACGGGAAATTTATTGGGGCGCGATATTGGCCTATTCTTTTATCATCTGCCGTCACCTAGGACAGATTAGAGGTAGCAATCATCTCATGTTAGTGCTCGGGACGAATTGTTACAAAGGTCCAGGTAGAACAAAATCTTTACAGGTCATCCTTATGCCGGGTTTGTATTTCAAGAGACGTAACACATGCTCCTGCAGACAGTACTGCTACGCAAGCATTCTACTTTTTATACTTGTATGCACTTTACGTAAATCTGGAAGATTCCACCAGGTGGCAGAGCGAGATATCATCACGGTGAGAAAATGTTTGACTTTGCTGTGTTGTGAATTGCCTGAAACAACAATTAAATTCTGAGGACATCTGGCCACAATATCTCTGAAAAGGATGGATGTTTAATGATTAAAACTATCAATCCAGAGATGCATCCATTCCAGCAAGCATCAGGTGCAAGGCAGAAATAATCCCTGGATGGGGCATCAGCTCATCATAAGGTGAATACAAGCACACACATACACTAGCATCATTTTAGCATCACCAAATCCCCAAACCATCAATCTTTGGAAGGAAACCGGAGCATACTGTGGAAATCACCAGGAAAACATGCAAACTCCAGGCAGGGAACAAAAGGGATGTGACTCCCTACTGCGAGGCAGCAGCGCTACTGCTCCGTCACCATACACCCCACCCCCCCATATGTGTAATTATTAACAGTATTCATTATTTAAATGAAGTTAACTATTTATCTGTAAAATGTAATATACATACTTTAATATATTTCATCATGAAAGTGATATCAAGTACAGTATAAATCTAAGGATTCAAAATGTACAGAGAGCTGGAATATCATACATTCAGTGTGTTCTGTGTGGCAATTGCTGCTTGCTGCTGCTGTTAGTTCAAGAGGAAGCCCCAGAAGCATGTAGAGATTAACAGTTGATTCAGTTTTAAGATGATGTTTACAGTGGTCTACTTTAATGATAAAATAAACTGAGATTAAAGCACAAATTTCCACTTTAATCACAAAATAGACCTTTTCACTGTGTCCCTGATTTTTTTTTTCTTTGTGGCTCAATTATGCTGCCATACATTCTGATGCTTTAGCGAAGGTGCAAAAAATAAAAAATGATGGCACAGAAGGTGGTATGTGAGACCTTTAAATTGTATTGTGTCATTACGTTGGTGAATATGTGACGCTTGATTATAAAAGCACCACAGATACATTTGTTTGTTGGCATTTTGCTTCACCACATTAAACCATTCATCAAACATCAAAGCATGCACATCGATCCTGTAGTATTTGCAGAGCGGCTTACTGTCACATGTAGATAGTAGAGACTCTGATGTCACGCTCCAACATGATCACAGATTGTCCCCCGATTTTTTGCTGGTACTGCAACTCGCACATGTTTTGCATTAATTTCTGAGGATCTGCTCAGAGGATAGGTCAGCCAGCCCTTAGAATACCTTCATTCAAGGCTTAGAGCACAATGAGGCAAAGGCCACACTTTGTCAGTTTTGAGGCATTTTGGAATGGACTGAAATATCTCTTTGAACAAGGGAGAGGGCCTTTGGCATGCTGTAGGCTGCTGTATCATGCGTTAACATTGCCAGATGCAAAAGAGTAAGCCAATCTGTTTTGCCATGACTGTAGGCACGATTTCAGCAGACCAGCCGGACACATAACCATCCAAATTCTGGTTGTCCTTGACTGACCACACCAAAGCAGGACTGAAACCTCATACTGGTACATGTGAGAGACTGTCTCAGATTTTCCACCTATACTTCTGCTAAAACTTCCAGCAAACAATGTCTATATCATTGCTAGGTCAGGGAGGGACAGGCTCTTTGCTGATGGCCTTAGAGCAAGGTGATCTGTTAGAAGAACTCTGCTAACTTCTCATACATGACCTGGTCCTACAACAGGAAAATTCTAGGCCACACTCAGCTACTATTCACAGGTCATACTTTTAATATTCAGAGTGTTGTATGATTTCGGACCTTTCATCCCTTCAGAATTTACTCTGTATTCCTCCTCTCATCTGTAACCTTTCTATAGTACAATCCTATAAATCTGTCTATAATCTTTTGTTTTTTTTAAATTTTTAGACCTTGATTAACTGTATACAATGCAGCCATAAAAACATTAGGAAATCTACAGGAACAAGTTAAAAAAACAAAACCCATCTTCATCTGCATGTTTTACACATTGTTAAACATCTTGATATTAAACTACAGAACTCAGCCCATCAAAATCATAATGGCATTCACAGTCCTAAACTACAATTTTGCAGAAGAAAGTAATTGTTAGAAGAGGTTATTTACTTCATTAATGGTAATTGGATTAGATCTCAGAATGAACTTTCAGAGTCTTACATACAATAAACTTTTTAAATGAAAGGTCAGTTGGGCAGCATGGTGGCGCAGTGTGTAGCGCTGCTGCCTTGCAGTAAGGAGACCCAGGTTCGCTTCCCGGGTCCTCCCTTTGTGGAGTTTGCATGTTCTCCCCGTGACTGCGTGGGTTTCCTTTGGGTACTCCGGTTTCCTCCCACAGTCCAAGGACATGCTGGTTAGGTGCATTGGCGATCCTAAATTGTCCTAGTGTGTGTGTGCCCTGCGGTGGGCTGGCGCCCTGCCTGGGGTTTGTTTCCTGCCTTGCGCCCTGTGTTGGCTGGGATTGGCTTCAGCAGACCCCCGTGACCCTGTAGTTAGGATATAGCGGGCTGGATAATGGATGGACGGAAGGTCAGTTGTTTTTAAAAGTCCTCCATTAACATTTTTCTTGATTTGCTTTTTTAAATGAGCATGCAGTGCTAAACTGCAGCAAATGATACAGGAGAAATTCTCTTTATTACTAGGGGAAAAATCTTGGGCTAGAAATTTTTTATATTTAAAATTTGAGCTATACCGTGTGTTTAGATTACAAACTTGAATGTTCCAAAATGTTACAGTGATGTTCATTTCATCTTTCCTTAATTATTTGAAATGTACAAACAGATTGACTTTGGCTCAGAAGTTTGCTTTTCATTTTTATTCCTATTCTCACAGAGTAAAGACTGTTTGGGCCAGTCCCAGCTGTAACCCAACAAATAACCACATATCTTGCAAACTTTTAGCAGACATGCTCTTTCATTCACTCCTGTACACTCATCCAGTCACTCACTCACACACGTTGCACATGGTAATTCACCTCAAACCTGTCTATATCTGTGCAAGACATACGTTTAACTGAATTCTTTCTGAAGCATTTATCATTCCAAGCAAGCAAGCTCAATGATTTAAATTCATGTTTTTTTCTCATGCAAATTCACAGAGGTTGTACCTCATCATGTAACTTTTACTAACTAGCCAGGAAGTAACACTCAGAATTTACATTTGCAACTTATCTATGAAAATTATGTGCTAGAAAGATTTCTCTGTAAAAAATGAAAATTGTTTTATAGAAATGTAATTTCAATGACAAATCTTTGTATCTCTTTATTATTCCATCATTTGCAAATACTCTGCTTACTATCTGATTTGTCATGAAACAGCTGCTATCGTAAAAGAGCACAATTTGTGAGGCTCTTTCAATCAATCGTGTTTACCACAGTCTGAGGCCTAGTAAAGAATAATCAAGCCCTTGAAACCAAGCTATGTTCATAGCAAGAAAATACCTACTCACTAACTTAATAAGAATGAGCAACAAGTGCTTCTCTCTAAGCTACTTAGTTACTGACCATGTACTATAAAGTCTTCACTAATGCAGAGGTACTAAAATAACACATTTATAGGCATTTTATCAAAGCCTGCTAATAGTAAACTAATGTATGAAATTATTGAATCTGTGAAACGGCTAAAACTGTCAGCTGCAACTGCTGCATGTTGAGTTCCTGTCTTGGCAAAGCATATACAAAGTCAAGTAATAGATTTTATGAGTCAGGCTAATAATATATTCATAGCCACTGATCAATTGAAAGACAACATAAACATAGCACAATTGTGTTTTTACAGTACATCTGATTTTTTCAGGGTGCAGAATCTGAGACCAGTTACAAAAATATTGGGTGAAGGGAGATGGGGATGAGCTGAGCACTAACTCTATTTGCTCTAAGTGCTGTTTTCAGTCATTTGTGTCCCTTGTTTTTGAAAGGGGAACCCTCTTGCTCACGAAACTTTATGGATGCAGACTTTACAATTGAAGCTGCAAATGCAGAGTGATTATTTATTGCAATTATCCTGCTGTGAATTTTATGAAACACTGTAATTGAAGCGACATATGTGGACTGAATTATGTAATGTTTGTTATGACTTCTCGCCCATGCCTTATTAACATTATTTAACACACTCAACCTTTGGCCAATTTTTATAAAAGCCTCATATTTATAGGTTCTAATTAAATTTAATATACAATACACCCCTGAAATTCACGTGGGTTATGTTCCTAGGGCACCCGCGAATTGTGAAAAACCGTGAATTTTGGATGTGGTTAAAATAAAATGCCTATTTTTATAGTTTAAATCCTAAATATACCCCCAAAACTCTTTAATTTCATTTCAAACTCAGCTTAATACATTACCTAAAAATAGAATGTAAAGGTAAACCCGTGTACTGTACAGTACTGTACTGATTTGTCACCTGCAGTGCTAGAATGTAAAATACCGATGTTACCACTATGTGTACTGTAACTCATGCAAGCATGTTTTCATTGCCAGAAGCCTTAGAAGGTGCAGGGAGTTTTGGCGGCATCTTGGGTCTTTAACCCTTAAACTGCCACATACTTGGTGGTTCATGCATCCCTGGACACCAAATACTTTTTTGCTGTACGTTTTAAGTAAACGTCACAATTCACAAAGAAAAAGTGAAATTTTAATGGAACACATTTTTTTCATGCAAAGAGCATCACAATTATTGCCACACAGATCATTTTACACACTGCCAATGAACTATAAAAACTATTACAAAAACTACTGGAACAATATGTACAAGGTGCCACTGTTGCCATTGATGAAATTCAGTAAATCACTGAGCCAACTGCACTTGATCTGGCTGCACGCAAAAGCACACAGAGGTAAGCGCTGATGCTTGAAAGCTAGTCTAGTTCAGCAGTTGAATCCCATAGACAGTGAGGCTACAGTGCTGCAGGGGGTGGTAATGGTCATGAGCTGGCTGCTCAGCGAATGTACAGCACTGACTGATCAGCTCTGGCGTGCTGGTAAATTGCACTGGGAATCTACTATAGCCAGTTGCGGCGTTCAATGAACATCGCCAAATATACTCGGCTCCTGCGTGCTGGCAAATGGCACTGGGAAATAACTATAGCTGGTTGTGGCGGTTTAAGGGTTAAGAAGAAAAAAACGGAAAACACGAGAACACTCAGCTGGAGATGCGTCACAGGGAAGCAGTCAATCAGCAGCAAGGAGAAATGAGTAACGCTGTAGCGGTCCGGTTCAGCTAAGATTTATTTACATCGTCAAGATGACAATGATTTATTTTTATGGTGGAGATTCCAGGGACGCACCCAGCCTTTGCCCGACCCGCATGCACTCACAAACATCGAGAAAAACAAAGCAAACCAGTAATCAAATAGCAAATAAAGAATGTAATGAAAACATTAAATAAATGAAAACAACAATACCACCGCTGTTCCCTTTACGGAGATTATACATTAAATACAACAAAGCACAAACAAAACACACACAGTGAAGTCCATGAAAAACGGCAACGAATGAAATGTAATGATGAAAATAGACAGTCCAGAGATCCACATGTTTAATGTAAATGTAAAGATAGTCCTACTGGTAGTTCCTGAAATGGTGAAGACTGGTGGATGGGTTCAGGAGTGCTCCTTTCATCACAGGATGGCCACTTAAAGTCTTACACTTACAGTCATCATGTACACAGGCAGATGGCAGACAATCTAGACCCCAACCATGAAACGATCCAGGACAAAACAAATAAGTACAGGTAAACCAACAGAAGAACTTGAAACACAAATTACAAAAACTTTTTTTTTCTTTTGGTCACCGGCCCCCTTTTTTAAAGCCGCGCTGACATCCTTTGACCCCAACAGCCCCTGCACCCTCAGCAGAAGACCAATCAGAGCCACTGCAGGGACTGCTGGGAGTTGCAGTTTCAAATTCTAGTAGCACCGTTACAACGCTCTCAGATTAGCTACTTTCACCATCCCAAGCTGCATTTTCCTCTACGGTTGTTTCCTGTTCTCTCTACAGTACAGTATTGCCATGAAAAAAGCCATAGAAAATTGCAGAGGATATTTGTGGTTTTCGCTAACAATTGTTAGTTAGGTTGTAAGGAAAAATCTGCGAATAACAGGGGCCGCGAACTCTGAACCGCAACTTCGCGGGGGTCTACCATATGTGGAAAATGTGTTGGAGGGTGGCTTAGGGTTCAGATAACTAGCATTTGTAATATGTGGTCAATTACATTGTTAATTAAAACCCATATCTCTCTATTATATTAAAAAAGTTTTCCTTTGTGTCCGTGTTATTCAGCCTTGACCACTCTCCTCCACACCACTCGCCCAATCATGACTTCTACTGCGCACATACTCTCTCCGTACCACCCTGTGCTCTCAGTGCTGCCAACTCGCCCTTCAATGCAGTTAGTTATAATGGCAAGGCAGTAAAGCAAATGATTTATTCAAGAACATTAAATTTTAGATTGCAATAGAAAAACAGCGACAAGAATTGATAATGAATGTTGAAAAAAAGAAAATGAACAAAAAAGAGCTGCATATAATAAAAATCAAGAAAGAGAATTGTCCAGAATTTCTCTTGAGAAAGAGAAAAATAGTGGGCGCCTACGTAGCGCCTTTACTGGGGATTGGGGAGCGAAGCGAGCAGGGTGCAGAGCCCCCTAGTATATCCTAAATATTTACATCCAATTTCCGGTTACACAATTTGCTAAATATGTAATTTACTGTAAAACTATACTTACACATTGCCTATTTAAAGTTTTCTTTTTAATATTCATTTTTTATATATTTCTCCATTCATGCAATGAAAGACGTTTTTAGGGAGTTTGTTGAAGAGAGTGATCCATTTAGCAGAGTGCAAACACACAGACAGCTCCTATTATAGTATTTTAGAGTGAGAATTCCCTAAACTGAAAGAAAATGTGTTATATTTTCAGATCTAGTAGTTGATTTTATTGGAATGCATGTGCAATACATTAGCATTGCAACATTTGCTTGATTTATTTTTTTTTAACTAGGGAAGGATATTTTTCCATTAGTTACGAGTTTTCAAGCAGTAAGTGTGCATGATGGCATTATCTCCTCATCACCCTTCAGTGGAAGACATGAATTTCCAAAGTGGACAGATGTTTTAGATAGTTATGGCCATTTTGAAGGTTTACAGCTTCCATCTATATGTACTGTATATGAAATAAGAAAAATTCTTAGATGCTATAATGAACTTGAATTATAAAGCTGAAAGGTATTGTAAGCTTTCAAGGGCAAAGTCAGGGTTTGGAACGTTGCCCTAGTGTTAGCTAAAGTAAATTATAGAAAAGTTAAATAAAAGAAAAAACTGCAAAATTTTAGTTTATCATTTTTTTAATTAAATGGGCATATTGCTGGCTAGTAGTGTAAATGTTTTGTTTTTCTGTTTATCATCAGACTTAGACATAAAAATATTAAATCCTCTTAACGAGTTTCATTCTGATGCAAGGAGACATCTATTTTACTATCATTTATATTTATTCTGTGACTGCAATACTTCTGGAACCTTTATAATTTTGGCATCTATGGCTAAAATATATGTTGTGGCAACCATATTAAACAGGGATACATAAGCAATAATCATGAAGACTTTTTTCTTTGTGGCTGTACATTGTTCCACTTGATCTGTCTGATTTCCTGTTTCAGTTTTTAATTTTCTTCTAAATATGCTTTGAAGTTTTTCCAAAATTCAGCACTTGCATCTCACCAGAAAGCTTTGCAAAATGTTTTTGTTTCACGTCTGACTCCATCTCCTTTGGCTCATTTATGTTTGATCACAGAGATGCAGCCTGTTGCTAGTCATATGCTTTTGCAAGAACACAGCTTGCAGGCCTTTTGCTCTTTCATTGTTTGTTTTCTGTGATTTAGTAAAATATATTTCCTCTCTCTTGTTTTTCTTTCAAGTTCATTAGGCCTAAGCTTTATGAAGTTAACTTATTCCTTGATGTTTTGTTGAAAAAAATCAACCTCTACCATGTAACAGTTGACTCAGATAGATGATAATGCATTTGAATCTTAAATATCTGTTTTAAGCTTTCCTAATTTATAATCAGAAAACAAAAGTACACTGAAAGTACCTTAGGAAAACATGTTGGTTTGAAGGATTCTAAAGTAATTCTAAAGTAGAAGTTACAGGCTTACAAACTAGTTTCTGTGAAAAGGGCTCACAGTTCTGAAAGATAGGTCAAACTCTTCATTCACTAATAGCCAATGGCATGTAAGACACACTCTGAATGATCCACTTAAGTGTGCATGCAGTCACAGTATTCAGGACTAGTTTTTTCCCCACCAGATGTGTGTGCATGCAGACTGACTTGTAACTCTAAACTGAATGATCATAAGTCATTGTCAGAGTGAATGCACCTATTGATGGACGGTGTTTTTTGTAGGAAGAAGACTGAGTACAGCAATAGAGAGGAGAAAATTACAAGAGGAATAAACACCATGCAGTCCAGTAGGACAAACATAGGATTACATTTTCACCATAAGAATAATCATTGAGAAAAGATAAAATTAAGAAGTATACTAGATAGATAGATAGATAGATAGATAAATACTTTACTAGGTGCTTATAGATTGTAAAACAGCATTTGAGAGTACCACAAATGGGAATGCCATGCAAATTAAAAAGAATCTTTAAAAGTGTTCCTCAAATATCAATATGAATGGTATGATTAAATGGGCAAAACTCATGAGAACAATGGAATATGGAAGGGGCTATTTAAAAAAGGGATAGCTTAAGTCTTCTATTATTTGTGATATATAGGTATTATATTATTAACATGGGCAAGAAATGCCTTGGGATACTTTTAATTAAAACCAGTATTGATCAGGATCTTATATTTGCAGACTACATAACATTAATGGCAACAAATGTGATAAGGATTCTACTAATCCTAACGCTCATGCCAGACAGTTACAGGACACTCACACACCCAAACTCACTCATATCAAGTCAGTATTGTGTCAATCAAAAAATACTAGAAATGCAATCTAGCCAAAGTGTATAGAAACTGATCTCCCAAATGTAAAATGAAATGAGATTAATAAGACTTAATACAATAGCAGCTAACTTAAGAGTTCTTGCATATTTCATGAGCGGGTCATTTACTTTTTGGAGATTCTGTAGTATATGATTAGAAGTTATTTTTTAAATATGGGGAGTGGCTTAAAGAAACATGTTTGATACAGTTTTTAAGATAAATGTTTGTCTGGTATATAAAAAAAAAATCAAATCCCAATAAAACTTGACATTAACCAGATAATCCAAGTTCATCCTTATGTCAGATAAGGTTTCCAGGTCCATGAATTTTATGGCACGAGAAATAATGATTTTGGCTTTAAATAGTGACGACTAGAATGTGTGTTCACTTCAAAATAATAAGGTTATCCAATATATATTATCCAATATTTAATTATATGATAAATAATATGTTGCAGCAAAGCAGCTGAGCAATAAATTCTCACTGAGTTTGTTGAACAGCCAATAACTTTATTTGTAGAAGCTCTCATGGGAACTTTGCCTGGGGACAAAAGATGAATGAACCAGAGATCTTGTGGCGCCTTCTGCGCGCCTCAAGAACTTTAATCATTTTCCTCAAGGAAGCCACAATATCTCTTGACACAAATGGTCTTCTTAGTCAGAAGGTGCATAAGGCAGCAAATAGAGCAAACAATGGTTGGTTTCTTTCTGTAAGCTCTTTGTCACGGAAAGACTACCATTTCCTTCGTGCCTACAAATCCATTCCTGAACTGCCTCAAATTTACATCTATTTGGTCTTGGTGCAACCATTTACACTTAAGATCTGAAGTGACTTTGTGCATTCACTCATTGAGCTGAAATTTTTTGAAAGTGAGTAAGACTCTTCGATCAAAGGTTGGTTCAATTAAGGTCAAACTTTCATATTTGTGCAAAGGTTTGTCCTGCAAATGGACACTGTATATCCTCATTATATACTGTGCCTGATGTGCTGTCTTTGTGTAGCCACTTCTCAAAGCAGAACAATGGGGGTGGGGGATGGGTATTTTGGTACAGTGTGTGGGTATTCTATCCTTGTATTCCAAGGAAAGGGCAAAATAATCCATAGCATACATTTGTTTGCTTCCTTTAATTATAAATGTTATGATTATTATATAGTACCTTTAAAGTTTTCAAGACTAATTCAACCATGCAGCAATTATTTATTATTGCTTTTGTGTAGTAATGTATTGTAAACATGTGTAATTATTTTGGACTGAAAACATTTTTAGCATAGCTGTCCATTTTTGACATGTTTGTAGATGGTGGAAACTGTTACCTGGTAAGGTTTTTCTTTGATATAAAACAAGAATATCATATACAAATTACAAATTACATACCAGGTGTTCAAATGAGGTACAAAGCAAAAGACAGTCTCTGCATTCAGAACTCAGCCTCTTGACAACTAAACAAACAGAACAACTAATTTTTAAATCAAGACATCATTACTATGAACACAGAGAAAAGGCTAATAAGATCTTAGCTCAACAAATCCACAAGCAGGAAATTCGCAGTACCATCCCAGCAATTACCAGCACAGACGGAGACAATCATTGACCATATAAATATAATGTACACATTTAGAAACTACCCTGCCGAATTTCATAAAAAAATTATCAATTAAGTTAGCTCCTCTTTTATTAGCAACATTTATAGAAGCTAGAGACAATAAAATTCTACCTCAAACCTTTCACCAAGCATTAATTACAGACTTTCTTAAGCAAAATAAGGACTTATTACAATATGCATCATAGGCCTACAGACCAATCTCACTTTTGAATAATGATGTTAAGATACTCTCAAAAGTTCTAGCTAGAAGGATTGAGTAAGTGCTTCCTTTGGTAATATCACAAGACCAAACTGGATTTATTAAAGGCAGACACTTATCTTCAAACCTTCGACGCCTGTTTAATGTAATATATTCACCCATAAAATCTAACACCCTGGAGAAGATATTATCATTGAGTGCAGAAAAAGCATTTGATATAGTTGAATGGAACTACCTCTTTACTACACTGGAGAAATTTGGGTTTGTCCCAAAGATATGTGCATGGATTAAACTACTGCATACCAGTCCAGAAGCTTCAGTTTGTATTAACATTATTTCAGACTACTTCAAACAAGATTATGGAATTAAACAAGGGTGCCCCTTGTCACCACCACTTTTTGCAATCACCATTGAGCCCCTGGCAGTTCACTTTTTGAAATACTTATGAGATAAAGGGGATTATCAGAGAAGGACTTGAACAGAAAATTTCACTATATGCAGATGATATGGTACTATATATATCAGATCCACAAAATACTGTACCTGCAGTCCTAACAGCACTAATAGAATTTAAAAAGATTTCTGGTTTCAGAATTAATTTGACTAAAAGTATGCTCTTTTCAGTGAACTGTCAAGCACACAATATTAGATTGGTCACCTTCCCTTTTATCATTGCAGATCAGTTTAAATACCTAGGGGTAAACATAAGCTCTTCAACAAATATTGTCTGTGTGGAAAACTTAAGCATATGCAAATTACTAGAGTAAATTTTAGAGCTGCATGGGAATCGTTATAGTTGTCTTGGCAGTTTTTACTGTAAAAATAGTTGTTTCATCCCTGCATTTTCTTAACCTTCTCTTATACTCTTTCTTACACATTATTATTAGGCACTTTTAGCCAATGAATTATGCAGTAAAAGTATGTCAAGAAACGCTCATTTAGGTCAATGACTATACACTTATAGTGTATGTTGCCATACTGCTCTCTTATCTGTAACCAAGTTAGAATTCTTTTCTTCTATTTTGTGTTTTTTGTAATTGTTGTGTGTCTTTGAGATGTGTGGTGGTGGTTTTAGTATTTTATATATTTCTTGAGTTTCTGTAAAAGCTGAATTTCCTCCTGTGACAAATAAAGTACTATCTATTTTTGAATTTTCCCACTGTTCAGTAGATATAAGTTGTTGTTATTCTCAGTCATGTAGCCTGCGGTGTGTGAAGTTAAGCAAAACTACCTTTTTGTTTTTAATTTTTTGTGTTACTGGTTGCTTGACATTCATGAATATTGCTTTTCGGTAGTCATTTGTATTGGTGTGCTGTGGCACAATATGTAAGGCTTTGTAAAACACAAAATCTCACTTCTTCACTTTGCTTGCTCTGAGCAAGTCACTTTAATGTGCAGTCTTTAAAGACATCTGTAACTAATGTAGAATTATATAAACAACTGCTCTGTAGTTATAGACTACCTTGGCATGATGTTCAGTTTTTTCAGATTTTTTAAAATTGTTTAAAAGTACAGAGTAATATTTTAATAATGTAAGGTTACTAGTGTGCAATTTGGTTTTTTTTTTATTTTTTTTTTTTTTGCTCCAGGGACAGTTCATTTTAATTTACAAGAGTGTAACACTGAATTCAAATATGACTGTAAAGTAAATAAAATGCAGGAGCCCAACTTGTGAGCAAGCTTAATATGTTTTTTGGTCAGTTAAACTGCAATTTCTGCATTTGCTTCCAAGATATATAATTTTTGTTTGTTTGTGCATTAGCTGTTTCACACTTGAAGCATTCAAAAATTTGAAAGGTTATCCAAAATTAGACAAGGAGCTCCTGAAGCATAGTACATAGAGTGCTACAGTGGGTGCTGTTTTTTGTTCCTACCTCATTAATTGGACTCTTGCTTATTTGCAAGTTTGTGTCTTTAGACTGTCAATCCAGAGATGCACAACAGGATTGATTTACTTTTGAAAGAAATTTAACAAGTACAACTAAGCTAATGTCTCAGTTCTTTTAAAATTTGGTTGTTTTAATTCTTTAAAGAAAATGCTGATTTTTTTCATTCAGTTGCATGCTAATGATCACAGAAGCAGAAACAATAGTAAAATAGTTGCTAGTGACGTTTACCATCTTGTCTGTTTTTTGTTAACAGACACAATTTGAAAAAAAAAAAATAATGCTGTTGCTTTAGTGAGTTTAAGCAGGTTTCACTCCCTCTGCCCAAACAAATCTTACAACAGTCCATTGTTCAACAGTGGTGCAATCCTGCTACGGAGGGTCAATGTTAATTAATCCTTGGCTTCAACTAGACCAGTGCTTCTCAAATAGTGGGGCGCGCCCCCGTTTGACCTCGGGGAACATGCTTTTTTATTTTTCTATTTTGATTTTTTTTTACTGTTCTAGAATAAAGTGCAATACCACTCCACTACATTAAGGGGCAGTGGCGCTCTCATTGGCAGAGTGTGCGCAGGGAGCATTCGCTCGGTGGTGTAGGGGTTTTGTTTGCACTGAGCATGCGCGCTTTGCACACAGTACAAAGTATGAGTATGAAGTGTAGACACGAAGTGTAGCAGACCCTCAAGTGACATCATGAAAAAAATTTTAACAGGGATGAGAAGACAGGCGGAGAAAGAAGAAGATAAAGAGACAAACGAAAGTCTCCCGAAAGCTAAGACGAGGAAATATGACGAAGCGTATGTAGCGCTTGGCTTCACTGTGACTACGGTGGGAGACGAGGAAAGACCGGTGTGCTTACTGTGTCTAAAAATGTTGGCAGCGGACAGCATGAAGCCAAATAAATTAAGGCGTCACTTAAAGACATTACACCCTAATCACGCTGATAAGCCGCTTGAGTTTTTTCAGCGAAAACGTGTTGAATATTGCCAGCAATCATCCCGCTTTCTGACTGCTACTTCAGTAAACCAGCGAGCGTTGTTGGCATCATATAAGGTGACGTACCAAATTGCTCAGTGCAAAAAACCCCACACCATAGCAGAAGAGCTGATACTGCCTGCAGTATTAGACATGGTCTCTGTCATGCTGGATGACGCAAGTGCTGCAAAAATAAAAACTATCCCTCTGTCAAATGACACTGTTGCTAGACGTATAAATGACATTGCTGACGATCTTAAAGAACAGCTGGTAGAAAAACTCAAAGATAAACGTTTTGCCTTACAATTTGATGAAGCAATTGACAGCAACAAAGACTGTTTGTTTATTGCTTATGTACGTTTTGAAATGACAAATTCCCTGTGTGAGGATCTACTTTTTTGTAAATATGTCAGAGACAGAGTCACAGCCGAAGAGCTATTCAAAATGCTAGACTGCTTCCTGACTGAAAATGGGCTAAAGTGGGAGAACTGCATTGGTGTTTGCAGTGATGGTGCACAGACCATGGCAGGGATGAGAAAAGGACTTCGGACTCTTATAAAGAAGGCTTCACCTAATGCTGAGTGGACACACTGTATTTTACATAGAGAGGCACTGGCATCAAGGCACCTTTCCTCTGAATTAAGTGAGGTTATGACTGACATTGTAGGAGTAGTCAATTTAATAAAGACCAGACCACTAAAAACAAGAGTTTTCTCTGCTATCTGTGAGGAGATGGGAGCTGAACATCAAGCTGTGCTGTTTCACAGTGAAGCAAGGTGGCTGTCACGAGGAAAAGTGTTATCCCGAGTTTTTGAGCTCAGAGAAGAGATAAGAATGTTTTTGGAGCAGGAGCACAAGTATGAAGTTGCAAGAAAGTTTAGTGATGAGAACTTTCTGATGAAACTTGCTTACCTGAGTGACATATTTGGAAAGCTCAATGAACTAAATCTACAGCTTCAAGGGAAAAATCAACACCTCCCTCAGGTCACAGACAAGATCAACTCTTTCACTCGAAAGCTTGCAATGTGGGGCAGGCGACTTGATGAAGGAAATACTGTGTCATTTGAGAACTTGCAGGAATTTGTTGACACTACTGACTATGATGTCACCTCAGTGATTCCATATTTTAAGCAGCATATTTCATCACTGATGGGATTCTTTACAAAGTACTTCCCTAAAAACAGTTCCCAGTATGACTGGGTGAGAGATCCTTTTAATGCACCAGCTCCAACTGGTTTTAGCCTTGCAGAGAAGGAGCAGTTCATAGAATTCACATCTGACTCCATATTGAGACTAAGTTTCACATCCCAGACACTGAGTGAATTCTGGCTGAATGTGGAGAAGCAATATCCACTCTTAGGACAAAGAGCTGTGCACATTCTTCTTCCATTTGCAACTTCTTACTTGTGTGAGACTGGCTTCTCTGCTGTTGCTGCTCTGAAAAGCAAATACAGGTCCCGGCTACACATTGAGAAGGAGCTGAGAGTTGCTGTGTCCTGCTTCAAACCCCGCTTCGAAAAGCTGTGCATTGCAAAACGTGCTCATTGTAGCCATTAATCCAGACATCATCTCTGATTAAAAAATCAGCTCAAATTATTTTATATATTTTTGTTTTGCAGGTTAAAGTTTTTTTAATATTGTGCTCCTGAGTAAATGTTGGTGATCAGTTTGAATGCATTGTTATTTATTGATTTTATGTATTTTTTTTCAGTATCATATGGTTTGACATGGTCAATCAAAAAATGTTTATAGTTTAATTAAGGATTTAATTTTTTTTTTAATTTAGAATGCACTTTAAATCTTTTCTGTTACATTTAATAAAGCTATTCTTTGTTGTAAATTGGTCCATATTTCTTTCTTTTTTTATTCTCTTATACGATAATAAGGATACAGTGTTATGCAGAGGTGTACTTATAATAATTTTATAGACAAATTATACTATTTATAGTCGCGCGGGGGGCGCGAGATGTTTTCTTCTTCCTAGGGGGGGCATGACAGAAAATAATTGAGAAGCACTGAACTAGACTAACAGCAGAGAGCTAGCACTAACTATGCCTACTGCAGTTGATATGTGACATTCAAATATGTGTCCATTTATCTTAATACATAATTCGTCTGCCTCCTCACTCACGTCCGTCCAAAGCCGAATGCGCAGTCGCCTTCTGCGCAGCTGCCCGAAAAACCTTACGAGACCGACATCCAACCCCAACATCGTGGCAGGCGGTGGATTTACGGCCGCAAAAATTCAAAGAGAAAGGTGACTTCGATTAAAGCTCTAGAGGCCTGAAAGGCGATTTCGACTACAGCTTGAGGCCTAATTACGCATTCTGATTCAATTACGCATTCATTCAATACACCTATATCAGGTTTGTGGTGCTTATACTTATTACTATTCCATATTGTACTGGAACATGCATTATTCAATATTATACTATAGGCCTGGAAAATTCATCAACAGTACAAGCCTGCTGTACAGTAATGAGTAAAGCGGACTACAGTCATTACAAAACAACTTCTTCGTTACTTATCATTTGTTCTTCATACACTGCTGACACAAACTCGTGCCTGTTTCATCTTACGTTGTCGAAACGGGCTCTTTATCTAGTATATAATAATATAATATATGTGATACGTAATGTGTATGTGTTTATTGGTCTATTGCTTCAAGGACGCAATAGATTATTTATTCCTTTTGTTTATGCTGTGCCATTTTTTTATTTGGATTGTGTAGTAAGATGCATATTTTATAGTACATTCACAGGCCCATATAGAAATTCACATTCTGGAATTTTGTGCATTGATGCAAAAATCATTCAAGAGATAATCACAATTCATCTAAAAATAAATTTTCTCCACCCCTAAATTTTAAGTAGAACATTGGAATGTATAAGAAATTTTATAAATTGCTAAATGTTTTAAATGCAAACAAAACAGAAACAGTCAGAAGATTTCAGTGAAAGTATTACTGTCAAGGGAACCCTTATATCTACTTGCATGTTGTTCTTAGCTGGCCTTATTGTTGTTCTTAGCTAGACATGAAAATTGTTGTCTTGACTGTTTCAAAGCCTGTGAGGCCTAAATTCACAGTTGATTCATATCAGTCATGTAACCATTTTGGAAGAGTGAAGTAGCAGGTCTAAACCAGAATACCCACTAACATATTGCAAATTTCTGCTTTCACATTGCATCTATTTGATTTTGGGACACCACTCTAAACTGGATATGATACAACTTTCTTTCTGCATTCATTCATTCATTTAATGAAATGGTGCTGAATTATGACATTAATCAACAATTAACTAATTAATTAATCATTAATAAGAATTGAATAAATGATGTTGTAGCAATTGATGTTTATGTCTCCTAATTTTTATTTTTAAAATGTGAATTTTTAGGTTTTCTAGTCAAAGGTGGATACTAAAAAGAAAATTAAAAACTGATTTTTTTTCAACGTAAAGATAAATAGAAGGCAGTGAAAATGCATTTAATTCTAGAGTTTAGTATGTAGCTTTGTAGTGTTTTAACAGTAGAATTTCTACTTATTTTTCCAGCGCTAAAATTTTAAAAGCTACACAAAGTGGCATTGAGTTGCTTTTGTTCCCAGTAATGGCCCATCAGCTTGGCATCCTGATAATGCATCCCTACTCTCCTGCGAATAAAAACAAAGATAGCCTAATGCATCTTGACTGAATTTAAAAATAAATAATTACTTGGCCCACAGCATAGATTTTTGTATGTATGTTTATTTAAAATGTTAACATACTTTTTCAATTAATAAAAGGACTTTCTTGGATTGTGCTGCCGCTGGGCAGAAAACTGCTTCAGTATTTATTAGTGAAAAACAAAAGGATACATTTCAGTCAGCTGGGCAAAAAGTAGAGCAATTTTTTGTAGAAATAATTTAAATGGTTATAGCCATACTCACATAATTCTGTGGATATGAAAACAGCTGGAAACGTCAAGATGTGTGTGATGTGCAGGTGGTGGCCTTTTACGGACGCACTCTGTTCTTTGTGTTTTCTTTGTACTAGTTTTTGACAAACTTTTTCTATTTCTGTTTCTATAAATTTTTCATTTTCTCCTAGGGACAAATAAAGCATTTTTATCTGTGTACATTTAGCTTTCTCTCCCTCTATATCCCTCCATTCAGCACAGATTCTTGCCATGTTCACGATGATGTTTCTCAGTTTTGTTTTTGTTTTTTTGGCGTGTGCATTGTCACAGGGATGCTGTGACACAAGCAGTTTTCCAATGGTGCACTCCCACTCAACACTGCCTTTACACTTTATTAGTATTTGTTTCATTGATTGACCATCTCTTTTGTTACCTTTCACAGTAGAGTGACATCTCATTTTAACAGCTGGCTTGTCTTTTTATTGGGTTTGCTTGACTTCCGTTAGCATGAAAAGTCATCAACATTTTATTGAGATAAACTGCTTATCAATGTTTTGTCTCCCTTCTCCTGTAACTCATAGTGCAGTTCTCTGTTCAAAGTGTGCCACCATATGTCTTCTGTAGCAGCACAGCTGTTCATGTAAGAAGTACCCACGAATATCAATTTGACATGGGGAAAGGAGAACACCTGAAATGGCACATTTTGGATGGAGCAAGCCACTAGTGAATAGCACAGCACTGGTTGACAGCTTGCTGACATTTTCACACTGCATACTCAATACAAATGCATGAATAAACAGTTGACTTATTTTGCTTGTGTATGCATCAGATTTCAAATCTGTTTTTATATATGTGATTCAGTAAATGTGCTTGTGCAAGTATGTGGTTCAGTACATACACCAGTATTTCAATATACCTCTACTCAAATTATATTCTTTTTCTCCTAAAAAGTTCTTCATTCATAGTCAAGTGCAACATTCCATTTGCCCTTCTGTCTTCACAAAGAAAGCTCACTGTTTATTCTTGCATTTGCATAGTTTGTAAGGTCTCCTGCATCTGTGAAAATGTTCAGAATAAGCTAATTTCTAGTGCCGTGCTTTTTCACTCACAACATTCTAAGTGCGCAGTATGTCATCTCACATGCCGGTATTCTTTTCCCACGCCAAACTGCTGCTGGCTGTGTACTTTGTATTGCAAATTGTGTGAAAAAACATTGTGATGTCACTTTACATAATGGAAATAACTGGAGAGCCATCAGTTTTCAGATTTGTCCTTGATTTTCTTCATCACACATAGTGAAACAACATGAATGATTATAAATGTAACATTTTTTCAGTCATTATTTTCTAGTTAATTGCAGTACAGAGACAGCAGTTCACATTTGGACAGCAAAGCTCAGTAATGTCAATAAAGTTGGTAGATGAGGATTTGTTGAGGTATGCAAATGCAGTCAAGTGTGAGCTGTAACAAATGTGCAGTGATTCACACTTGGGTACCAATGTTTAGTTGAGTTGGTTGTGACCATAATAGGAGGTGTTTTGTGTTTTTTAAAACAAAAAAAAAGTCATAAATAGCATTCTTAATGGAATTTCAGAGTTACAAAAGGATGGGTATTTGCAGTGCAGCAGTGTAGAAGAAGCCAAGGAAAGATCAGAGCATGAAACACACAATGGTGAAATTATTATAACTTTAAAAACACAATGCCAGTTGATAGTGGCCATGGCATGTCTAGTATTAAGATAGGCATTTTAGGGTTTTTTGTGCTATTTATAGTGTAAATTTGTTATTGTTCAGAAACATTTATTGGCCAGTGATCAGAGTAAATCAGTTTACATTGTCAATGAATTTGCTGCCAGGTGGTTTGCAACTGCCCAGTACTCTTATTTCTGATTTTGTGTTTTAATTAGTCCTAGTGTATTCTTGGTACCTGTAATGTTTTCATATTACAAAACAAGAATCAACTACCAACTAAAAGTATACATTTGTTTTGCATTATTGTACTTTACTGATGAAGGAAACACAAACGTTTTAATGTGACTTAAGTAAGAAAAATCAACAATCATAAAAATGTAGCATTAACAGTAAGCACCAATAACCTGCCCCTTATAATTACAAGCCCCCACCCCACCCTCCTACAGTTGGTTTATTATAGGGATCCATATATGATTAAATGTTGTTGATGTTTGTGTACACTGGTGAGAGAGGCCAGAAACTGGAAAAAGGGAGAATTCTGTATTAAGCATAGTAGCTTAATGGGGAATCCCAGTCAAGCAACTCCCTACCAAATGCCCAGCCATTTTTATAAATTAGTACCAGGTGATACATTGGTCTACACTGCTGAAAGTTCAGGTAAGGCTAGATTAAAGAAAGAGAATTTCTGGAAGTTTACATTGGTCTAAAATTAGTTTTGTTGAGATGGTACCCAGGTCAAATAAAAGTCAAGGTGAGAGTAGAGAGATCCAGAAGGAGAAATATTTGAGGCAAAATGGGAACATAAACATACAATAGAGGACAGCTACAGACATCAGTCCAGAAAGGATAGACATGGATATAGATATTGGGATCATGTTTACTTTAAGGACTGACCTGATTTGAAGATGGGTCCATGTTTTCTATTCCTCCTTGTTCTATCAATGCTTTTAGTCTGGAATCGTCAAAATGTGAATATTGTGTCTTTATGTCTCAAACAGCCCATGGCTGAAAACAGGTGGGTTTATGCCACGAATACAAAGAACAAGGTTCTAGGAAATTGATCGTACTGTTGTGCCAAATTGGAAATTTATCTGGGTGTTTCTTAACCATCTTCATAATTTGCAGATAATATAAGACTAAGGGGGTGATGTGATTTTAATTTTAAGGCAGTAAAGGGAACAGAGTCGGATCAATGCCATGTTGGATTTCAGGAATTTATGGAAGAATGTAATTGGCTCCATATTAATTGAAAGGTAGATGGCCAATAATATAACTCAAGGTATAGCAGTGGCACCCCCCTTCAAACTTACCATGATTCAAAGTGGAGTTCTTAAAGGAATGTCCCTTACCATCCCATAGAAAAGCAGACAGAAGATATCTAACTTCAGACCAATATTTTTTTGGGGTTAGTGCGCATTATATTCATTTTGATAATAGCTAATCTAGAACAGAAAGACAGTGAAAGAAATGACCATGAGGAAAGGAATTCTTTGACACTCTTAAAGATACAACAGTAATTACATTCTTACAATGTCCTGCAGAGAAAGAGAAATGTTGATGCCCCAGGAATGAATGGTGGAAAAATCAACTGATGGCATGGGAAGTTTAAAGGAAGGAGAGCAGACTTTGCCTAATAAATGTAAAAGCCAGACAGGTTCTCAAGCAAATTTCTATCCAACGAGCACAGGACGATGAGGAGGAGCATTACTAACAAGAAGCAAGTTATTGTCAGTATTTAAAGACACTTTATGATATAAATATTATATGGATGATCAAATCAAGACTACGAAGAACAATAGCAAGGGACTCGAGAGAGATATTAAAAATGCAAAGAGACAACAGGATGCCTTGTATGGTACCTTTTTGGATCCAAAGGTGTTGAGAAATAGTTGAGCTGGTGAGAATTAACACCATGAGGGAAAAGTGTAATGTTTTATTTAAATTAATATAGCTCTTGACAAAATTTGCTGTGTGTAAAACTTTTCATAGAAAATCCCTGATTCATGTGGACAAAAGTCTTTTATGCATCAAGAGCATAGGATCAGAGAAAAGCAGTTTAATCAGGACAAATTAATGTATGAATAATCATTCTGCAAGGAGCTTTTTAAGCAACCTTGAACCACAGTTCATCAGGGAGATTGGATGATAAGTAAAGCACTCGGATGGCACTTTGACTTGTTTTGAAATAAGGGTAATTATGTATTTATTTAAGGCATTGAAATAGGTGGAGGAAATAGCAGAGTTCCGCATCTATCTATTACGAGTTACTGGTTGAATCCAAAAAGCAGAAAGAACCCCAGGAGGCAAGCAGTTGGGCCTCAATGATTTGTCCAAAATTTAGGGGATCTGGCTCATCTAAGCTCTGATGATGTAATTGTGGAATTCCCACTGAAATCTTGGAAAGGGACACATTATATAAAAAAGAATACTTACAGCTTTCAGTAAATACTTAAGAATAAAACTCCAAAACTGATTACACTGCACAACAAAGTTTTTGCTTCTTGAACACTGTTGTGTGTTTCTTATAGATTTTTGGATGCTGATCACGAATATCACATAAAAATTTACCCATCACATTCAGAGAAATCTTCAGTTTTGTCATGATTTTTTCTTATATTTGTATAAAAACATTTTTGCTCCCGTAAGTGACTTATCAACAACGGTTTGTGCAGCCTGGGCATGTCCAGGCATGGAATCAGGCCAGGTTGGAAGCTGTTCTGTGGAAGTTGACATCCTGGGCAGGTCTGAACAAGCTTGACACTTTCTCAGCATGCTATAAAGGTGGCTTGCATACACCGATCCTGCTCATTTGGTTATTATAGATAGTCAATGTGTATGTATAGTATGAGTATAGTAAAGTATAGTATCTGTAGCAATATAACAGTAAGTAAGCTTGATGCTATAGACGTTTTGGTGTTGGGTGATATGTCTCGTCAATGTCGTAACAGCCGCAATACATTCTGCTATATCTGTGGTGAATATTCACTTGTGCCTCAGAGACGTTGGATGACTGCTCTTGTGAAGAAAGCTTATCATCTTTATTTAGGCTGCAAAATGGGTGATCAAGACAAGGAATGGGTGCCTCACATTTGCTGTGCGACATGTACTGTCAGTCTGAGAGCCTGGCTCAGAGGCACTCGAAAGATGATGCCGTTTGCTGTTCCGATGATATGGTGAGAACATTAAGACCATGTGATGGACTGTTACTTATGTTTCACTAACGTGTCTGGTTTCTCTGCCAAAAACAAGAAGATAGATAGATAGATAGACACTTTATTAATCCCAATGGGAAATTCACATTCTCCAGCAGCAGCATACTGATACAATAAATAATATTACATTAAAGAATGATAATAATGCAGGTGAAAAACAGACAATAACTTTGTATAATGTTAAATGTTAACGTTTACCCCCCCGGGTGGAATTGAAGAGTCGCATAGTTTGGGGGAGGAACGATCTCCTCAATCTGTCAGTGGAGCAGGACAGTGACAGCAGTCTGTCGCTGAAGCTGCTCTTCTGTCTGGAGATGACACTGTTTAGTGGATGCAGTGGATTCTCCATAATTGATAGGAGCCTGCTGAGCACCCTTCGCTCTGCCACAGATGTTAAACTGTCCAGCTCCATGCCAACAATAAGCCTGCCTTCCTCACCAGTTTGTCCAGGTGTGAGGCGTCTTTCCTCTTAATGCTGCCTCCCCAGCACACCACCGCGTAGAAGAGGGCGCTCGCCACAACTGTCTGATAGAACATCTGCAGCATCTTATTGCAGATGTTGAAGGACGCCAGCCTTCTAAGGAAGTATAGCCAGCTCTGTCATTTCTTGCACAGCGCATCAGTATTTGCAGTCCAGTCCAATTTATCATCCAGCTGCAATCCCAGGTATTTATAGGTCTGCACCCTCTGCACACAGTCACCTCTGATGATCATGGGGTCCATGAGGGGTCTGGGCCTCCTAAAATCCACCACCAGCTCCTTGGTTTTGCTGGTGTTCAGTTGTAGGTGGTTTGAGTCGCACCATTTAACAAAGTCATTGATTAGGTCCCTATACTCCTCCTCCAGCCCATTCCTGATGCAGTCCACGATAGCAGTGTCATCAGCAAACTTTTGCACGTGGCAGGACTCCTAGTTGTATTGGAAGTCCGATGTATATAGGCTGAACAGGACCGGAGAAAGTACAGTCCCTTGTGGCGCTCCTGTGTTGCTGACTACAATGTCAGACGTGCAGTTCCCAAGACGCACATACTGAGGTCTGTCTTTAAGATAGTCCACGATCCATGCCACCAGGTATGAATCTACTCCCATCTCTGTCAGCTTGTCCCTAAGGAGCAGAGGTTGGATTGTGTTGAAGGCGCTAGAGAAGTCTAGAAACATAATTCTTACAGCACCACTGCCTCTGTCCAAGTGAGAGAGGGATCGGTGTAGCATATAGATGATGGCATCCTCCGCTCCCACCTTCTCCTGATATGCAAACTGCAGAGGGTCAAGGGCGTGTTGAACCTGTGGCCTAAGGTGGTGAAGCAGCAGCCTCTCCATGGTCTTCATCACATGTGATGTCAGAGCAAAAGGCCAAAAGTCATTCAGCTCACTGGGACATGATACCTTTGGGACTGGGGTGATACAAGATGTTTTCCAAAGCCTCGGGACTCTCCCCTGTTCCAGGCTCAGGTTGAAGATGCGCTGTAGAGGACCCCCCAGCTCCGATGCACAGACCTTCAGCAGTCGTGGCGATACTCCATCTGGACCCGCTGCTTCACTGGCACGAAGTCTCCTCAGCTCTCTGCTCACTTGCGCTGTTGTAATTATAGGTGGGGATGTCTCTCCTATGCTGGTATCAGCAGAAGGATGTGTGGAGGGTGCAGTACTTCGAGGTGAGAGTGAGAGTGGGTTAGGGTGGTCAAACCTGTTAAAGAAGTTGTTCATTTGGTTTGCTCTCTTCATGTCTCTCTCGATGGTGGTACCCCGCTTTGAGCTGCAGCCAGTGATGATCTTCATCCCATCCCACACTTCCTTTATGCTGTTATTCTGCAACTTCTGCTCCAGCTTTCTCCTGTACTGCTCCTTCGCCGCCCTGAGCTGGACTCGGAATTCCTTCTGCACGCGCTTGAGCTCATGCTGATCACCGTCTTTAAAAGCCCTTTTCTTCTGGTTCAAAAGGCCCTTGATGTCACTTGTAATCCATGGCTTGTTGTTAGCATAGCAGCGTACAGTTCTTACTGGAACTACAATGTCCATACAGAAGTTGATGTAGTCAGTAGTGCAGTCAACAACTTCCTCAATGTTCTCACTATGTGATCCCTGCAGGATATCCCAGTCTGTAGTTCCAAAGCATTCTCTCAGAGTATTCTCAGCCTCCGGGGTCCACTTCCTGAATGATCGTGTGGTTACAGGTAGGACTCTCACTTTTGGTTTATAGTGAGGCTGAAGCAGAACCAGGTTATGATCTGCTTTCCCAAGCGCAGGCAGCGGGGTGGCGCTGTATGCGTCTTTAACGTTTGTATACAGTAAATCAATAGTCTTATTTCCCTGGGTGTTACAGTCCACATACTGGGAGAATGCAGGTAATGTTTTGTCCAGCGTCACATGATTAAAGTCTCCAGCGATTAGCACAAGCGCCTCTGGGTGCTGCGTTTGTAATTTAGCAACAGCAGAATGGATGATGTCACTCGCTGACTCCACGTCCGCCCAAGGTGGAAAACAAACAAACAGAAGCTCAGGCCGCTAAAGCTGACGCAGCATTCGCTAAAAAGGAGATTGAGCTTAAAATAACGCAAACGCATGTTAACGCGTCTCTAGAATCGTTGCAATTAGAGAAGAGAGCAGCAGCTGCAGAGGCAAAAGCTGATGCTTTAGAAACTCTTATGGAGCAAGTAGATCGAAGCAGTTATAAAAAAAATAGAGTTGCCAACAAGATCGAAGGCATCATCTACGTCAACTCAATCTCGCAGTTCATCTGCCAGTATGGCTATCGCTCTTGCTCGAGCAGAATATCCTAATCTTCCTTCAGCAATGAGACCCGTGCCACATGACGACAGTCTTCCAATTCTGAAACAACCAGAGGATTGGACCTTAGGGAAACCAGATGAAAAAACTGCAATGCAGAGTACTGACAGTGTCATTGACCTGGATTTTGTACCGTGCTCATCAGGCGATCCACATCTGATAACACAGTCTGAATTGAACGATTTGGTCAGAGATTTGGGTCGGTCAAAAGCAAAAGCCGAGCTGCTGGGTTTGAGACTGCAGGAATGGTGTTTGCTGTCACCAGGTACGAAAATTTCTGTGTTTCGAGGCCAACATCATGATATAACCAAATTTTTTGCACAAGTCAACAGTCTCTGTTTCTGTTGTGACATTGAAGGATTGTTCCCGGCCTTGGGTTGTGATCACAACCCGGAAGAGTGGCGTCTCTTCATTGATTCATCAATGTTAAGCCTGAAAGCTGTTCTGCTACACAATGGCAACGTTTATCCTTCAGTACCTGTTGGCTATGCAGCACACATGAAAGAAACTTATGAGAATATGGAACTGTTGCTGAAGCACGTCCAGTATGGCAGGTACAACTGGAATATCTGTGGAGATCTTAAAGTCGTTGCTCTGTTAGTAGGACTGCAGCTCGGCTATACAAAGTACTGTTGTTTCATCTGTGAATGGGGCAGCCGTGCCAAAGAGTCGCACTATTCTCGACAGATTTGGCCACTCTGTAAAAAGTTAGTTCCAGGACAGAAAAATTTGGCACATGAATCGCTTGTCAACCCAGCAAAGATATTTTTGCCTCCTCTTCACATAAAACTGGGACTCATGAAGAATTTCTTAAAAATACTGAACAAGGAAGGCGAAGGTTTTCGTTATTTAAGACAGATGTTCCCAAGAATAACTGTTGCCAAGATCAAAGAGGGCATTTTTGTTGGTCCCCAGATCAGACATGTTATGAATACAATACAATATAATACAGTTTATTTTTGTATAGCCCAAAATCACACAGGAAGTGCCGCAATGGGCTTTAACAGGCCCTGCCACTTGACAGCCCCCCAGCCTTGACTCTCTAAGAAGACAAGGAAAAACTCCCAAAAAAACCTAGTAGGGAAAAATGGAAGAAACCTTGGGAAAGGCAGTTCAAAGAGAGACCCCTTTCCAGGTAGGTTGGGCGTGCAGTGGGTGTCAAAAGAAGGGGGTCAATACAATACAATACACTACACAGAACAGAACAAATCCTCAATAAAAAATAAAATTTTTTTAGAAGTACGGAGCAGAATTTAACAGTAGATGATATCACATAATAAGATTTGGATAATTTTAGACTCCTGGAGACCTCATCCATCAAGCTGCCTCCCCCATTTGGCCATTCCACGGCTGAAACAGTTTTGGGCCAGCCAATCCGATGAAAGGACCCCTCTTTCTCACAATTCCTGTGATCCTCCATCAGGGATGACTTTACCTTAGGCAGGCAAAACAACTTAGCAGGTGGGCCATGGCACCAAGTGCCACATTTGAGTACCGAGAAGAGAAACAGAATAGGTGAGGGTTAGTATCCAATTCTAACTGTCATGTTACTTATGTTTTAGTGCTAATGACTAACAACAGCGATGCAGTATGTACAGTTAATCAGCAGCTCTAGTCAGGATATGCTAAAATGAAGTAGTGAGTCTTCAGCCGGGATTTAAAAGCTGAGACCGAAGGGGCATCTCTTATAGTAGCAGGCAGACCATTTCACAGTTTAGGGGCCCTGTAACTAAAAGCTCGACCTCCCATTGTTATTTTATTAATCCTTGGAACCATAAGCAGACCAGCATCTTGAGATCTTAATGTGCGCTCTGGTTTGTAAGTCATGATAAGTTCAGACAAGTAAGCCGGACCTCGGCCATTTAATGCTTTATATGTTAAAAGAAGGATTTTGAAATCTGCCCTAAACTTAACCGGGAGCCAGTGTAAGGATTTAAGAACTGGAGTTATATATTCATATTTGCTTGTTCTTGTAATAATTCTTGCAGCCGCATTTTGTATTAACTGGAGGCTGTATAAAGAACAGTTTGAACATCCAGTGAACACCGCATTGCAGTACTCAATCCTACTAGAGATAAATGCATGAATTAATTTCTCAGAATCCTGTTTATTTAGAAAGTGCCTTAATTTCCTAACATTTTTAAGATGGAAGAAGCATGTTTTGGACAACTTTGTAATATGCGCTTTAAATGACATGCTAGAGTCAAAGATAACTCCTAGATTGTGGGCTGATTCAGTAAAATTAATTGGGATTCCAACTGAGGTAAATGATGACAAAATATTGTTATGATCAGCGTCATTCCCTCCAACAATTAACATCTCTGTTTTATCTGTATTTAAAGACAAGTAGTTCTCATTCATCCACTCCATTAATTCGCTAACATCCACTCCTTTAATTTGGAGAAACTTCATCTGATTTAAATGAAAGGTATAACTGGGTGTCATCTGCATACGAGTGAAAATTAACATTATGTTTCCTAATGAGAGATCCCAGTGGAAGCATGTAAAGTGAAAACAGTAAAGGTCCCAGTACTGAGCCCTGCGGGACACCATATTGAACTTCTGTGTATAATAATGGAGTACTGTCAGCACATTTCTGTACATATTGGAATTGATTTGATAAATAAGAACTAAACCAAGCGAGCATGGTGCCTGTAAGCCCAACATCATTTTCTAGCCTGTGTAGTAAAATAGAATGGTCGATGGTGTCAAATGCTGCACTTAAGTCCAACAACATAATTACAGTGGAGTTTCCTTCATCAGAGGATATCAGAATGTTGTTTACAACCCGTGTTAGTGCCGTTTCTGTACTATGACCAGTGCGAAAACCAGACTGGAATTTCTCAAATAAATTGTAATGCGTAAGGTGTGACTGAAGCTGATTGGTGACTACTTTTTCTAGTATTTTAGAGAGAAACGGTAGATTTGAAATAGGCCTATAATTATTTAGTATGTGTGAGTCTAGGTCTGACTTTTTAAGTAATGGTTTAATGACTGACACTTTTAGTGTATCAGGTACTGTGCCATGCAATAATGAACAACTGATAATGTTTAGAATAGGCGCTGCAAGAACATCCATTGCACTTTTTACTAGTTTTGTTGGCACTGGATCTAGGGAACAAGTAGTGGGCTTCATTTTAGAAATTAAGTTAAGACTTCCTGCTCAGTTACAGAATTAAAGTTACTAAAGTGCTGAATGCAATGTGAGACAGGGTCTGCTAAGCTAGTATTTGGTTTATAGTGTGATGCAGAGCTCTGGAATCTTATATTTTTTAATTTTCTCATTGAAGAAGTTCATAAAGTCTGTACTGCTAATATCTGTTGGTATTTTGCACTGTTGATCTGAATTTCCATTTGTTAATTTAGCCACTGTTCTAAACAGTACCCGAGGATTTTTATTATTGTTAATGTAGAATAGTATTCTGAGCGAGCTTTAAAGAGGGCTTTTTTATATTTATTAACACTCTCTCTGTCCATGCAATTTGAAAGACATGTAGCTTTGTTGTTCTCCATCTGCGCTCCAGTTTTTGACACTCTAATTTAAGAGCTCGAGTGTTTTCATTAAACCAGGGAGAGTTTCTATGTGCTTTGATCACTTTTGTTTTAAGGGGAGCCACTGTGTCCAGAGCATCTCTCAAGGTCACATTATAATGTGATGTTAGCTGATCTAAATTGTTTTCCACAATTACACTTGACTTACTCAAAGTATCTATAAATTTTGAAGCAGAATTACAATCTAGATGTCGCACTGTCTTTGTTTTAATCTGGGAGTGTGTTGACAAGTGCAGGACTAAATCAAATGTAATTAAGTAGTGATCGGAAATAACTTCATTTAATGGAGTGATATTTAAATTTTGAATTTCAACTTTGTACGTTATAATTAAATCTAATGTGTGGTTATGATTATGAGTTGGATCTTTGACAATCTGACAAAATCCTACTGAATTTAACAAATAAGTAAAACATTTGCTAAAAGTGTCAGTTTCCACATCAATGTGTACATTAAAATCCCCCATCAGTACTACGTGATCATAATTTATAGCAAAATCAGAAAGAAGGTTGCTAAATTCAGTCATGAACAATGAATAAGGCCCTGGTGGTCTGTAGACTAGC